>NC_056733.1:788642403-788704903 GCF_019279795.1 Protopterus annectens | reverse complement strand
CAGTTGACCAATATTTCGCTAGGCTGCTGGAATGTTTTAATAACCACTGTGGGATGCAGATCCCCGAAGACCAAAAACAAGATTCCCCATATGAACAGCAGTTGAAAAATGCATTTTTGAAAGGTAGTAGTGTACCTATAAGCAGTTTCATTACAAAACATATGGTTGATCATCGAACTAGCAGGCTACAATCACTACTCGAATATGCTAGGCATGCTAAAAGGCATTTCAATAGCAAAAAGAAAAAGAAGGCTCAAGTATTTTCTGTAGAGGACAGAGCAGAAGTTTATGTAGTACACCCCGGGAAGAAGGGCAGGAAAAATGCACAGGGAGGTAGGCAGTCTGATCAATGATCAGAAGACTTTGAAGGACGCAAGAAAAGGGGTGAATGTTTCAAATGTGGTAAAAAGGGACATCTGGCAAGGGATTGCAAGAAAAATAAGAAAGCAACTACGGAAGACAAGGAGGGTGAAGACTGACTATATGATAGTCAGGAATCATTAGAAGGGGCTAGTGCAGAAAAGACAAGTGAGAATGTGAAAAGGGAAATAGAGAATGTGAAAAGGGAAATAGAGGAAGTACAGGGAATTGATGATAGTGAAGGAGAAAATGAAGTACTAGACTGGGCGTTATTGAGCTTGGAGCTCTACTTAGCAGATACTAAACCAGAAGTTATACTTTCGGTGGAAGGCAGGGAAGTCAAATTTTTGTGCAACTCAGGGGCATCACAAACCCTGATACACCCCACCAAATTGCCAGGAAACTCAGAATCATCCGACTATATATTAGTCAAAGCAGCTAATGGGCAGCTATATCGGGAGCCCCTCTCCCGCAATATTACAATAACTGATCCTGTTTCGGGATTAGCACAGAAAAGTAAGATTGTAGTTTCTGCAAAGTGCCCAGTGAATCTCTTGGGCAGGGATCTCATGCAGTTATTTGGTATAGCAGTAGTCCCAACCATGCAGGGAATGGAAGCACAGTGACAAACTGACACCTTTACAGTGCAATCGGGGGGTGAAATATTTTATTGGTATAGTCAGGACTTGGTCACAACTGGTCCGGGGACTGTGACCAAGGAGCTGATGAATGTAGCCATCAGTAAGTTTCCCTCTCTCGACATTGATAAACAACACCTGTTACATTGTACCCTATATTTTTGTAATACACCAGGACCCGATAAGGAATATGAAGAAAAATTATTTAAGAACCATGCAAATAGATTGGTACTGCGTAACCTGTACTGGGACACAGAAGGGAATAGTGTAGTCAGCTGTTCGCTGCCTCAGGAATTTTTAACACTTTATTAATCTAATCGATTACCACATGTTAGCCTGACCAAGAATAAAAATATACAGTGGGCAGACCTAGGGGAGAAAGCCACAAAATGGGAGAAACAGACAGAACTGGAACTGTCAGGACAGGGAATACAAGTACAAAAATTGAATTGGGTGACACAGACCAACCCAGCTGTGCACCTGCATTCTCTTGAAGACAGCTGATGGACACTCCTACTGAAGGAGGAAGAAAACGCCTTGCGAGATGTACCAGAGACTCTGGTCAACAGAGAAATCAGATGTAGGACTTATCCGTATGGCAGGGCCAGTTAATACCACACTGAAATCAGCATTTAGACCACAGAAAAGACAATACCCCTTAAGGAAAGATGCAGAGGCAGGGATAAAACCTATCATAGCAGCATTACTTAAGGGAGGGGTACTAGTGGAATCTCCCGATTCTCCGTGTAATACACCTTTATTTCCAGTTAAAAAATCCAATGGAGAATGGCGTATGGTCCAGGATTTGCAAGCTGTGAATGACGCAGTAATACCAAGGGCACCCATAGTGGCAGATCCACACATTCTGTTAAATTACTTAAAACCTCAACAAAAGTATTTCTCTGTGGTGGATATTAGTAACGCATTCTTTTCAATACCGATACACCCAGATAGCCAGTATTGGTTTGCATTCACATTTCAGGGAAAAAGATACACATATACACGACTACTACAGGGATATTGTGAGAGCCCTATGATATTCTCACAGGAAATGTCAAGTAACTTGGCAAGGTTTCATCCACCGAAGGGTAGTCAGATTTTACTTTATGTTGATGACATTTTGTTAGCGGCCCCCACCCTGCAGGATTGTAGGGAAGATACAGCAGCACTTCTACGATTTTTAGCCGTTGAGGGACATAAAGTAAACAAGGACAAACTGCAGCTCTGGAAAAAACAGGTGAAGTACCTAGAATATGTGATATCCAAGGAAGGTAGAACATTAGATGAGGACAGAAAAGTGGCAATCTTGCAGGCACCAAAGCCTACCACCAAGAAGGAAATGATGTCCTTCCTGGGAATGACTAATTTTTGTCGAAGCTGGATTCCAAACTATGCCTTGGAATCTGCACCCTTAACTGACCTTATATATAAGACACCCATGGCAGGGCAATATTTGTTACAATGGACATCAGAAGCAGAATCGGCTTTTTGTAAACTAAAACAATTAATAGCATCCTCTCTAGTTCTGGGATTACCAAATTATCATAAACGTTTTTTCCAGACTGTAGATTGCAAGCAGGGTTATATGACATCAGTACTAACACAACAACATGGGGATAAGCAACGTCCCATTGCTTACTATTCATCACAGCTGGACCCAGTGGCACAGTCACTACCCCACTGTGTCCAGGCAGTTGTTGCAGCTGCAATGGCGGTACAGGCATCAGCTTCAGTAGTTTTGTTCCACCCCCTCACTTTGAGGGTACCCCATGCAGTCACAATTATCTTGTTGCAAGAAAAGGTGGCATTTCTTTCCCCTGCTAGGCATCTCTCCTGCATGACTATATTATTGAGCCAACCTCATATGACAATTAAACGATGCACGACTTTGAACCCTTCTACTCTGCTACCAACCCCAGCAGACGGCACACCGCACCGCTGCCTGCAGGTAATTGAGCAAAAGACACTACCTAGAAAAGATCTCACAGATGTCCCCTTGGATAATGCTGAGGTGACATACTATGTGGATGGCTCATGCAAAAGGGGCCCTGCAGGACAGAACCTAGTAGGATATGCAGTAGTCTCTGATACTGAAGTTACAGAAGCGAAATCTTTGCCGTACCATTTATCTGCACAGGCAGCAGAATTGATTGCCCTGACACGGGCATGTACTTTAGCAAAGGGTAAATGTGTAAACATTTTTACTGATAGCCAGTACACTTTCTCCACTGTACATGTGTTTGCACAACAGTGGAAAAACCGGGGAATGATAACATCTACTGGCACACCTATAAATCATGCGCAGTTTATTTTAGATCTTTTAGAATCTATTCAGTTACCTCAGAAGGTGGCCATTTGCAAATGTGCAGCTCACACCAAGCAACAAGATAGGATTTCAAAAGGTAATGCAAGAGCTGATACAGCTGCAAAACAAGCAGCTACAGAGGTATTTCTTTTAAATGAGGAATTACAACCCTCTGAAATTTTGAATCTGGATATGTTAAAAACAATGCAGACACTTACTACACAAGCTGAAAAACAGCGATGGATAAAACGAGGAGCAGTCCTCAAAAATGGGCTGTACATCTCTAAGGAAGGGAAACTGATACTACCCTCTAATTTGTTCCGCTATGCGGCATTGTTGAGTCATGGGCAGTGCCATGTCTCAACAGGGGGATGATACAGCTGGTGAATCAAGTGTTCACAATGTACAGATTTACAAACTATTCTAAAAAAATTTGTTTAATGTGTCAGATTTGTAACAAACACCATGCACAGGGGGCGATAAAGCCCAAGCAAGGGAGTTTTCCCACACCCCATATCCATTTCACACTATCTGTATGGATTTCATAGAATTGAACAAATGTGAGAATAAGAAGTATTGCCTTGTCATTATAGATATGTTTTCCAGATGGGTGGAAGCCTTTCCAACCAAAAACCCAGATGCAGCTACAGTGGCAAAAGTACTTGTTAAGGAAATTATTCCTAGGTTCGGCATTCCAGAGAGAATCTATAGTGACAATGGTATGCACTTTGTAAATCAAACCATACAACAGCTGAGTAAGTTTTTTGGTATTTCTTTAAAAAATCATTGTGCATATCATCCGCAGTCTGCGGGGCTGGTTGAAAGACATAATGGTATACTGAAAAGCAAACTGAGGAAATTGATAGCTGAGACATGGAAAACCTGGCTGTACTGTTTACCCCTGGCACTGTTGAACATGAGAACCATCCCTACAGCAAAAGGACTGACTCCTTTTGAGAAGCTTTATGGGAGGGCTTATTACACACCCCAGTGGAAACCTCTCATGTCATCAGACCTGGAAGCTGATTTTACGTTAGCTGAATATATGAAAATGTTGTTGAGTTCTAAACATCTGTTGCAGTTTAATTCTGTTTCAGGTCAAAAACAAACCGAAACATCGGCAGTGGCAGTGACGCCAGGAGACTGGGTGTGGATTAAAATCGTGAAGTGAAAGAACTGGGCATTGCCAAAGTGGGAAGGTCCTTAACAGGTGCTTCTTTCAACACCTACTAAAGTCAAAATAGCAGAGCGAGCTTTGTGGATACATCTGATGCACTGCAAGTTGGTGAAGAACTTCAAGCTGGACAAAGACCTTACCTCTCCATCGGGACCCTAAGCACAAAAGTCTGACTACAAAGGGGGGGTCAGATCAATAGGAACTGATCCGTCTCAAACCCAGTGAAGCAATCATTGGTGCTAAGGTCCTATAGGGCAGAGAGTAAGATCATGTGTCCTGGGCGAAGATGACGGAAGCAAGAAAGATCCAAATGCATCTGTTTGGAAGAGCCGGAGAAAACAGGAATGTAGAACAACCATTTCTGCAGAAATATTGCATGACCATCCTGTTGACTGTATTGGTAACAATAATCCTTTTATTGTGGTCATTTCTCTTCTCAGCCACACAAGTAGAATGAAGTAAATGTGCAAAGTGGCACCCAAATTTCAATACTTATCAGGCTATTAAGCACGCTTATGCAGACACCCTCAATATCTCCAATTGCTGGGTCTGTGCAGCTATTCCTACTGCATATGGAGGAATACCCTTAATACAGATTCCCTTAAATATGAATCAAACCTGGCAAGCACTACTGAAGGATGCAGTGAATGTGACATCGATTAAAAGAGTGACCCTATTTTTACCCAAGGCAAAAAGAGGAACAGTATGCTTTCAAAACTACGGAAAAACAGAAGCTGGAAATAGCACCTGTAACATGACAGTGATACATCACTGTAGTGAGAATTCCTGCACCACGACAAATGAAGGCCATCAATTACAGGTTGGCAATAGCAATGACTTTACTGAAAGGAAGAAAACGGTTGATGAAAATCAAATCGTGTATAGTAAAATGTTCTGGGCTATGACCCAACAAAAGCCCGGTAACTATCAAATCGGCAACATCTCAGTCGCAATTCCTGACTCCTACTTCATGTGTGGTGATAGAGCATATAAATGGCTACCAGGCAACTGGTCTGGAAGCTGTTTTCTGGCATATCTGATTCCAGCAATACGACATGTATCGACACAACCCCAGTAGAAAATTTGAAATGTTCGAGAAATCAAGAAACCCGCTAATCCAGTGGGACAGGTTGATGCATCCTGGATATATCACCATGATCTAGCCCATGTGAGTGACAAAGGACTGTCGCACATGGATATGGGTGATGATGTCATATCTGGGTGAAATCGATCTGGGAGCTGAGAAAACTATCCAAACTTCTTGAGACAATGAGTAATGTGACTTTTTCCGGCCTAGAATTGGTGACTGATGAACTCACAGCCATGAGGACAGCGGTGCTTCAAAATCGCATGGCTCTCGACTTCACCCTAGCGGCGAAAGGAGGGTTGTGTGCTTTAATCCAGGAGGAGTGCTGTTCATTTATTCCTGACAACAAACATGAAATAGACAGCCATCTCAAAATAATTCAGCAAGTGTCAGCCATGACCAAACCAGGACCGAATCCATTGACAGACACTTTCCAAAAATGGTTCGGGGGTTGGGGCAGCATCTTGATGAACATTCTGATTGCCATCTGTGTAGGGGCAGCCTTACTGATGGTGTGTGGATGCTGCTGCATCCCTTGTATAAAAGGACTAGTTGAAAATTTCATAGACGCTTCAATTTCAAAGACTTTATATCAGAATGTTGAGTTAGAGGTACTGACTAAAAGCTGAAGAAATACTTTCACAAGCTTGAACTGAATGACTCTCTAACTGCAAATCCTGAGTGGGAAACGGTTAAGGGAAGAAAAACTGTTTATGCTTGTTTTGAAAGTCGAATAAAGTATTAAAAGGGGGGAAATGTTAGTAAAATGTATAACTGCAATGCAATATGTAGGCTTAGTGTATTAAAATGTATAACTGCAATATGCATGTTTAGTGTATTAAGGGTTAAAAGGAGTTAATGCATTTATTCTGCTAATTCTGTGTGAAAATATGCAGCTGCTAGAAGATCTGAAAAGAGAACAATGGATGTCTGTAAATCCACCATGGTCAGCAGAAAGTGTATTGAGGCCAGGACTGTACCTTGAATGTATCATATCAGAACTAGAGAAAGAATTGTGAGAAACTAAGGGAAGCGGAAACAAACTCAAGGCCAGGTTGCTTTTCTCAAAAAACATGTTTTTGCAAGACAGCAATTATTTGACCATGTCAGCAGCAAATCTAATAATAGCATCTTTCTGTAAACTGTATAAAAACTGTAGGCTGAACTATGGAAAATCAGACAAACCTTGTACCTACATGCTTTGTCTCCTTGCTGCAAGTAATAAAGGGTGCCTTGCTTGAACCTAACGTGCATTGATCTTTGTGTTTTCCTTTACAGTAACGGTCCGTCACCTGTGCTGAAAAGAGTTTATTCACCAGTTGTCATTGCCACCACAAACAGTATATGTGTGCTTAGGTGTGCTTTCAAATCTGTGGTTAGAGGTAATCATACGGAGTAATATACGGCATATTAAGTAAAAGTTAATGTCACCTGTAAATAGAATCATCTATCTTTTGTGGGATGAACATAGAAGTGATGAAGCAGACATGGTGGATGTTGATAGTTCCATTATGCTAAGTACAAATGCATATTGCATGTTGAGATTGCAACGTCCCTGACTTCCCAATACTGTGCTACATAGTGAGGGACATTACCACCGGTGGACAGAAGATATTACTATGGTATGATTAATGTCTGTTATAGGCTGTACATATTAATGTGCTATGAGAGTTGTCACTCAGTTCTGTTGAATATTGCTGTTCCACAATGAGCTGTTGTTTGTTGTTGTTGCAGTGATTTTGGCACGGAGTGTGTAAGTGATGGTTGTTACATATACGATGGATGCAGGGCTGTATTAAGTAGTACAGATGTAGTACAGTGTGAGTAATCATGGTACGGTTGTTGATTTGTAGGTGTGCTCAGGTAAAATGTCTGATCAGCCTAATATGAGCTATCCTGGCATTATTGGCAATATGTATGGCACAGTGAAGTCTCAGAAGGGTCGCACAATCCTTTGTACTGATGGGTATCAATACTATCTTGAAAAGAGAAAACCCAAGAAAAACTACTGGTGCTGCACCCAGAAGGCAGGGCAGTGGTGTAAGGGCCATTGTGTAATGGAGACCTATGCTGGTGAGGAGAAGCTACTCAAAAGCATTGCACATTTCCATGCTCCTGATGTTGTCAGGGTAGAGCAGACAAGGGTACAGGAAGCAATCATGAGGCATGCTGAGCAGACTCTAGAGGATCCCTGTAAGACTGTATCGGAGGTCCTGGCAACCACATCCACCGACGTTGTGACCACCTTGACTCATACTGATGCGCTTAAGCAGTGTGTACGTAGGGTCAGGCATAGAAATAGCACAAATCCCAGGGTAGACCTAGCTAGTCTCAAAGATCTAAGCCCAGAAATGGTACCATTGAAGCAGGGCCACTTTATCATTAAACACAGCGCCCTCCATAGCCATATTTACGATGTCATGATTCACACTACAGGGGGTAATCTTGGCCTGCTTTGTAATTCTGAGTATATTCTTGTAGATGGGACCTTCCCCATTAGCACAAGGGAGTGTAAGCAGGTATACTCCATTCATTGTAGCTTGGAGGGTTCTAGCAACAGCAAGATAGTACCCGTAGTGTACGCCATGCTCTCGTCCAAACGTGAGGAGTGTTACGATCAGTTCTGGGCAACCCTGATGGCCTTATGTGAGGAATTACATCACAGTTCCAGCCCAGGATTGTACTAAGTGGCTTTGAGAAGGGAGCGGTTAGCAGCATCATGAAGCATCTACAGAACAGTATGGCCAAAGGTTGCTGGTTACATCTGTGCCAAATTATCTGGAGGCAGATACAAAAGCTGAACCTGACACAGGTTTATGGCACAGATATGCAATTTGCACTGCTATATAAGCAGATACATGCACTTGTATTCATGCGTACAGAACACATTATGGAGACATTTACATCTATTGAGGAGGCATTGGGTGAAAGGGGTACTCCTTTATGCAAGTTTTTCAAGAATAACTACATTCTAGGGCCTCTTAGATGCTATGGCATGAGGGGTTCATCCTCAGAGAGACAACCACCCCTCTTCGATGTCCCATTCTGGAATCAGGCAAAAACATGTAATATGGGCTACCCAAGGAGCCAGAATACTGTTGAAGGCTGGCACCATAGACTGAGGTCTCTATTGGGGAAAAAGGACCTGTACATCACAGATGTACTGCATGCCATATGTTTGGAGCAGAATCATTTAGAGGATGTTAAACAGAAGTTCCTATGTTGTGTCCCATCATCTCCAAAGAAACGTAGGCTTTCTGACAAGGAACATATGATACAATGTCTGCTGGCTAAATGGGATGATCTAACACCATTAGGCTTTGTTCAATTCATGGCACACCACTGCTCCTTTAGATATACCTGCTGCTTACTTTACTGTGTGCTAAATACGAGTGTGAATGCATTAATACTGTTGCAGCTGTCATAACACTTTGATTATTGGGACGTGGATTGCATTTTGTATGACAGAGCACATGCACATGTTTGGAATTCACTTTTCTGGAAGGGATACATGCTTATTGTGGATTTATACTGCACTTACCCATGAAAACACTGATTTCACAGCAGCATTGCACAATTGGAGTGGTTTGCTGCAAAACGGTGGAAATGTCACGATTCAACATTTTTGACATTTGTGCACATTTTACGGCATTAATACAATCGGTTTTATCTATTTTCGGTGTTTAATTTTGGTTAATACCTGTTTTATTCTGATTTTCAAAATTATGATAGTAAACTATATATAATATATATATATATATATATATATATATATATATATATATATATATATATATATATATATATATATATATATATATATATATATATATATATATATATATATATATATATATATACATATATATATATATATATATATATATATATATATATATATATATATATATATATATATATATATATATATATATGGGTTCCTATTACCTAATCGAACTTCCAGAAGGTCGAACACCAGAGGTTCGAACCTGAAAGTTCGAAAGGTGAAAATGTCGAAGCCGCGGAAGTCTGAGTTCTTTCCCAGGGAAAGAATTCGGTTGGACGTTTCTGCGGCTTCGACATTTTCTCCACTGTGGTGCGAAGGTTACAGTTTCGATGTTATTACATTTCAATCTTTCAAGTTCGAACATCTGGTGTTCAACCTTCCGGAATTTTGATAATGTAATATGAACCCATATACATGGGTTTACTTCACATGACTGAAAACTCAAAATACTGAATTTCATTTGACTGAGACACCAATACCTAATTTTTCAGTGAATGGCTGAGGAACCAGATGTACTGATGCACTTGGATTAAAGAGGTGACAGAACAGCCTGGCTTGTTGTATTTTCTGCTCTTTGGCATGTTACTTTGTTGTTTGTTCAAGGCATAATGTTCAGAACAGAAAATAATTTTTGCCTATCTGATGGTAAACTAGAGAGAATACATATAGGTTCATAGGTGTGTGCTAGGCTAATGGTCCTGGAGCCTTTACAAGCCTAACCCAAAAAAAAATTTTGTCCAGGAGTTGTGCCACCCGATGTTAGTTCACAGTGCCCATATCCAGGAGTGCAACTGGAATGATCCCTGGAGTGAACTTTCTGTTACCCATCCACTCGTCAAGATTTCCCCTGAAGAGGGCCAGTGAGGTGCTCTGCTTAACATGAATAGGGAGCTTATTCCAGAGTATGTGCAGTCTTTGGGAGATGAACCTGTCCATCCAGCATGTTCTGTTAATTGTGGTAATGAGGTTGTGATCTCTGGAGCATGTGGCATGGGGGGATTGGGATTTCTTTAGTTGTGGCATTTCAAGTAGGGCTGGGTCAGACATGGCTTTGTAAGTCAAGCAGAGATCACCTCTAAGTAGACAATAAGAGACTGAGAACAGCTGAGGTTTCTTGAGTCTGTCCATGTAGGACATGTGTTTAAGGCCTAGGATTCTTTTTGTTAGGTACTTTTGTGGCCTCTCCAGCTGTTGTAGGTGTCTGGTCAGGTACATGCCAAATGGAGCATTATATTCGATGATTGGTCTAATGAGGGATGACTAGAGCGGGATGATGAACTCTTTCTTCCTGGATGCAAAACCTTTGGTTATAAGATGTGCCACGTAGAAGGACTTCCTGACCACAGTGGTTGAAGGTGAGGTGGCTGTCGACCTGGGTGCCCAGATCTCTTATGGCCCCGTTAGTGTTCAGTGGGCTACCATCAATGTGGTAATTCATGGGAACTGAGTTTTTTGCAAAGGGGATGATAACGCATTTTTTGGCATTAAGCTTCAGGCCATGGTTCTGACACCAGTTATTGGTCTCAGAGAGGTCCTTTTGTAGGATGTCTGCATCACATGGGGGGTTGATAATGACTCTTAGCTTGCAGTCATCAGTGAACTTGGTCAGCCAGAGTCCTTCTCTGTTGGCCTGGACTTCTGAGAAATAGATGCCAAACAGGAGAGGGCCCAGGTCCAAGCCCTGTGGGACTCCACTCGTGACTTATCGGCAGTCTGACTTAGAATCCACAACTTTCATTCTGGGGGTGCTGTCTGTCAGCCAATTTGCAACACCATCTAGTGATGTAAGGATTGATGCCTAGTTTGGTGAGTTTATCAATGATACCTGAGTGGGGAATGGTATCAAAGGCCTGGTTGAGGTAGGCTGTATGCACTGCTTTACCCTCATCCACAGCCTTGGTGATTGCCTTGAAGAAGTCAGCAAGGATCAGCAGGCAGGATCTCCCCCTTGACAAAGCCAAACTATGTGGGGTCAGGAGTTTGGAGATTGCCTACATCTTTGTTAAGCAGGTCCATGATGATGCGCTCCATAGCTTTGCATACCAGGCTTGTTAGGCTAATGGGGTGATAGTTACCAGGGTCTGTAGTTGCTCCCCCTTTATGAAGCGGAATGACTGTAGCAGTGCACCATTCATTAGGGATATAGCCTGAGGTAAGGCTGTGATTGAATAGGGAACACGGATGTGGTACCAGTTCATTTTGTAGCTCATGTGGGATGCAGCCAGGGATATTATCAGGTCCCATAGATGTATTCTTGGCTTTGGACAATGCAGATTTTACCTGTGCTGCAGAAATGGTGGGTACTAGGCTTTCATCTGGTATTGTGATAGGGCCCTTGGGGGGGAGAGGAGTAAAGTTGGCACTAAATCTGTTGGCCAGTGTGTTGGCTATATCTGTTGGCTCAGTATAGGAAGTACCATTGTGCAATAACTCAGAGCAAGAAGGCAGAATTGCGTCTGACACCAAGAACAACCACAAAGCCTTCTATAGCTGGCTTTACAGGATTTGATAAGGGATCTCAGCTTTATGTTGAGACTGATAAGGGAGGTTTACTGAGAATATTAAAAGGCAAAAGAAGAGGAAGAAGTAAAGTGCTTTGGCCAGGAATGCCAGTTCAGGCAAAACTGTACCATCTGCAATGGCTGTCATAACTACAATCCAAAAGAAGAGAAGAGAAGATAGCATCCCTAGTTCCAGGTCATTATGGAACTGTCAGTACTTGTTCCATTTCATAGAAACCACATATTTCATATGTGTAGATTATTATTTCAAGTTCCCCAAAATAAACAAATTGACAGATAAAACAAGTGTGTGTGTGTGATTAATGCATTAGTCTTAGTTTCTGAGACATGGGATATCTGAGGTTCTTGTATGCAACAATGATCTACAATACGCAACTTGGGAATTCAGAAGGTTTGTGCATGAATGGCAGTTCAGGCCTATACTGCCCAGTCTACATTACCCACAATTCATTGTGTATGCAGAAATAATTATACAAACTATGATGAATCATATGTGAAAGGGTAATGGCAAGTTTGTCTTTGAGCAAATTTGAAATATAGGAATACTTTATCACACAAACTAAGCCTTTTATAGCTTGACTGTGAATTCATTCATACCTGCAGCACCTTTTTATATCCTTCTTTTTAACACCCATATCTCTTTGTGGTATTAAGACGTTTTGTTTTGGGGTATGAGTGACTTACTAATTAATAATGGGCAGCTTATAAAAGGACAAGGAGAAAGAAACAAAATAACACTAAGAATATTAACCCGGGATGCACCACAGTGGAGATATAAACCACTGTTTGTTCACACTGACACATTTGCATTAATTTTTTTTTTCAAAAATGAGTGAGATGTAATGGTGTAATGCAGTGCATACCTTTGAACTTCTTAGCACAAGAAATGTGGACAAAGCAAAAAACAATGGGGGAAAGGCCCCCAAATAGGGGCAGATTTTAAATATTGCACTTAAAACTTGGAAAGTTGCTAGAATAACAGAGTTGGCATTAGCATGCATTTTCTGAAGGTTTTGAAGTCCAAAATCCAAATGTCTGTCACTATTTAGTAACTTCATCCTCAAAGATTTGCCAGAAAACACAAATTTTATGAGGAACAGCCAAAAAATATGGGGCACAAATCTAGACATTCTGCGAAAATCTGGACTGTTGAGAGGTATGATGCACAGTGATGTAATTATTGCTAGTTGTTTACTAGGAATTATAACTATATGCAGTATTTCTATATGTATATTAATTGTTCTAAATTCAAGTGGCTTACAACTATTGGATAACAATTAGTGAAACCTTAGATGAAGTTGAAAACCATTATTGATGCTTGCCCTGTAAGATGTGCACCCTGACAGATACAGCTAGTTATTTATACCATTAATTATGAATATAGGCATAATTAGTTTCATATTTATGTAAATATTTCAATAAACAAGCACCCAGAAAGGATTCTTTGCCACCAAGGAAAAGTGCAAGTATCCTGAACAAAAGTGCTGCTGACACTGTAAAAGATATGGAAATTATTTCTCAGGAAATAAGACTTTAATGCATTAATCACACATACACTTGTTTTATCCGTGAATCTGTTTATTTCAGGGAACTTGTGAAAATTTAGAAAAATATTATCTTGGATTTTTCTGCATTATAATATATTAATTACTGCACTGGTAATAAGACTTGGAAGACACTGACATATACCAATTGTAAAGCAGACATTTTGCAGAATGCATTGCTGTTTGCAGCTACTTAAACAGCATTTACTTTTCACAAGAGAGATACATTTGTTTGGCTTATGGTCTTTAACTTGATTTTTCAGAAAATGTTCAGGACTGTAAGATTTTGTAGTGGCTGTTGGAGGGGTGAAATTCCACAGCTACTAGGTATGAATGAGTTAATGGGCAAATGTTTAAAGAACAGATTATGTCCTTCAGCTACATTTTACTGATACATATGAATCAGCATAAACAAAGCACTACAAAGAAACTAGCAGGAACCCAACTACTACTATGACAAGCTGCAAAAGACTGTCACATCCCCACAGTAGTCAGGAAATCCTTCTATGTGGCACATCTCATCACAAAAGGGTTCTCATCCAGGAAAAAAGAGGTCATTGTTCCCCTCTACTCGGCAGTAATTAGATCCATTATAGAGTACAACGCCCCTTTTGGAATATACCTCACAAGACATCTGCAGCAGCAGGAAAGGCCACAGAAGTACCTCACAAAGAGGATTACTGGCCTCAAACAGATGCCCTACACTGACCGTCTCAAAAAACTCCACCTTTACTCCGTAGCATATCTCCTACTCTGAGAAGATCTCTGCCTAACATATAAAGCTATGTCAAACCCAGAGCTGTTGGACATGCTACACCTAAAGAAATCCCAATCCCTCCGAGCTACATGCTCTAGGGACCTAAACCTTGTCACCACAATAAACAGGACATGCTGGAGGGATAGATTCCTGTCCAAGAGACTTCCTATACTCTGGAACAAGCTACCCATCTATGTCAAGCAAAGTTCCTCATTAGCATTCTTCAAAAAAAATCTTGATGAGTGGATGGGAAATAGGAAATACACACTGGGGATCACTTCTGCGGCTTTGCTGAACAGGGGCACAGAAAATTAACTTTCATGGGTGGCGTAAGCCAGGGAACTTTATTGGCTAGGCTTACTTAGGCCCTTGGGCTGATAGCCTAGTACCTACTTATGAACCTATGTGATAAAGTAAGTATAACAAAGCTACAGGAAAATTCACAGTCTAAAGGATGCTGTGCTTGGTAAAGGAGCTTAGTCAAGACTGTGTGTTATTTGTAGAGAAGACAGTAATATATAGAATAAATCACAGATATTTCTGTAAGATAAAGACATAAGTTAAAACTAAGTTAAAATTTCAAGAAAATGAGTAACTGGAAGTGTCACAACCAGTTATGGTTCATGGAATCACAGACCACGAAAACAGTAATAGTCCAGCACAGAGAGAATTCCGAAGTTGTGCCTCCAAATGAAGCTGAAAGGTAAAAGTTGGTGCATTAAAATTTTGCAGCAAGATTTCCCCCCAAAACAGGACCAGACATCATCTTTACATAGTCCTATTTAAGTCTACAGGTGTTGAAGATCACTGACTGGTCTCTTTCAGTGTTAAAATTATTCTAAGGAATGTAAAATGCCATTATTGTAAATGTTTTTCAATGCATTATCTTGAGTATATTAAACAAGTTTCATTTTGATGTAAATAGCCCATGATGTGCATAGTATAGCACCAGGCCCTGCTTGTAAATGTTTCATCTCCTAAGCCATGTTTACACTTATCAAGGGTATCAGAACTCGTCAGAGATGTGGGATGCATGGCTAGGCTTAACAAGGCCCTTGTGGTCATTAGCCTAGTAAACACCTATGAACATATGAAGCTATGATTAATTTGTAGTGATCAATGTAATGTCATGCATGCAACTCATTTGTATATTTCCACATTGACTTGGGACTCACTGTCTGCTGTTTGTCATGGTCCATTTCTACCATTTCATGGTAAGCCATGAATAGCAAGAAGAACAAGACTTGTTCCCTCTAGACCCATGATAGTGCCCATTTTGGTGATCTGCTAATCTGCGCATTGATTGTTCAGTATTGATAGAAGGTGAGTCACTGAAGTGCAGGGTGGAAAAAGCTGATAAAATCCTATTTTCTAACTTTAGAAAACTTTGATATTATGTATAAGAGTGCATAGCTTTAAGGCTAAAGAGTTGGCTACAGTGATTTCCCATGTCATGTTGTATACAGAAATTCTACACAAATCAGTTGGAATATAGACCTCATGGATGTTAGCATTTACTCTATTTATATGTTACCTACTAAGCCACCTGATTTGACACATGTTGCTGTGTTCACTTCCAGTCCACCAAAGGTAGGATTTCTCTGGTAACTGGCAGCAGTGGAATGTTTTGCACTATTGACCACTACATATGGATTACTATGTGGACTACAGTTTTGGCAATGGCACTTTCGATAAGTTCCATATTATTAATTTTTGGGGGCCCTTTTCCAACCCACAGCTGACCATCAGCTACCACCATGGTCTCTCCTCTGGATCCCATTCTCCTCTGGATCCCGTTCTCCTCTGGATCCCATTCTCCTCTGGATCCTGTTCTCCTCTGGATCCCGTTCTCCTCTGGATCCCATTCTCCTCTGGATCCCATTCCCCTCTGGATCCTGTTCTCCTCTGGATCCCGTTCTCCTCTGGATCCCATTCTCCTCTGGATCCCGTTCTCCTCTGGATCCTGTTCTCCTCTGGATCCCATCCTCCTGTGGACTTACTCTGACTCATGTTTGAGGCTGGTGAGGAGATTGAGGCTCTTGGTGCAGCGTTACATTACTGCTGAGGGGTGTTTTTGCCCTAATCATTTTCTTCCTCCCCAAACATACTTCTGTTATGTCTGGGGAGTGGTTGTGCAATGAGGATGAGCTAGCATATTGTCCCACTTTAGCAGAGACTCAGCCAAGGTTCCCACCGATCACTTCTTAGGATAATGCCTCCCTGCATGTCCCCAACCACTTCTAGGGATCAAATGCAAGGAACATACAAGCGTGCGCAATCCCCCACCAGGGTAGGCATGCCCATCCTGTCCTTTGCAAGTGCCTCAAATGCCTGAGACACTACTCAAACCTGGGTCACCTGGGCTGTAGTCAGGGCTTTATCACTCTATGCCATGTCACTGGCTAACAAGTTTTATATTACTGAATGGAAGCCCTCAAATACCTTTATCACAAGTATATTGTATGACAAGTATGACATCTCCTGGCATTGGGATTAATGAAAGATCAGGCAGAGGTCTTCAGGCACGCTGGTCCAACACAATGAAGGTATACAAGTGCACTAGTAGAATATATTTAATAAAGCGCTTTTCGTCACCTTACTTAAGGCAACTTCATCAGATTTCAAGTTACATTCAACAAGCCCATTTAAATAGCGTTTCAATAACAAGCAGGATCATCATGTGATCAAGTTTAAACAAATCACTTTTCACAAAAGAGTTTCAAAAATTCTATAAAAATATTAATATATCATCTAAAATAACTTTATATATTATCTTTACTTATAAAGATCATCACTAAACACATCTACTTGCACCTATGTGCAAAGTATAAATAATGCATGTTTTTTAAAAATGTGTATATACAAACTGTTAAAAAATAAAAGACACCATGTAAAGCATACAGTAAATTCATTATTATAACAATTTCCATAATACTAACTCAACTAGTGTGGATGATACTTTCCATAAATGCAATCAACAAAAAATGGAAACAAGGCTATAAATTATCTTTTTAGGCTCCTTAATTTTAAAAGGCATTTAATATTACAATGGTCATTTAGCCCTGGTTCACAAAAAGCATTAGTTTTGTGAAAAGTGATTTGTTTAAACTTGATCACATGATGATCCTGCTTGTTATTGAAACACTATTTAAATGGGCTTGTTGAATGTAACTTGAAATCTGATGAAGTTGCCTTAAGTAAGGCGACGAAAAGCGCTTTATTAAATATATTCTACTAGTTCACTTGTATACCTTCATTGTGTTGGACCAGCGTGCCTGAAGACCTCTGCCTTGTGTTTAGTTTACAGTTTCATTAGTTTGTTTACGTTGTCCGTTATGGCTTCTGGCATTTCTACTGATTCCAACAGTCCGGTGCTGTTTTTACAAACTCAACCGCAAGATGAGCTCACTTTAACAGCTCTCATTAACGCGCTATCTCAACGCGTAGATGCTTTGGCTGTTCGCTTAGATGAACAGCAGCAACAACAATCAACAAGATCAGCTGCAACAACTTTAGTGAACGCCACACCTGTATGTACAACCAAGGACCAGCAACTTTCTGGTAACAGAATCACTTGGTCATCACCGCTTAACTCGGGTAACAGTGGAACCAACAATACACAGAATAGTGGTAACTTGAATGGTAACAACATTATACCAGCTCCGGTTAATGATTTACCCACTAACAACATAAGCGGAGCACAGAATAACATTGTGGAGCTTAATAGTACCTTCCAGCTACAAGAGTGGATCAAAGATACGCGGAATTTGCGTTTCAACTATGACAACTCTGAGGGGCAACGAGCTGACAACGTTAATAACGAGCAGGTTAGTTCTGCCTTTATTACAGACAACTTGAAACTGTTAGACATTAAACTTTTAAAACTCAAGAAATTACAACTTGAGGTTAATTACTTCCAAGAATGTATTAAAGAGCAGATTGTACCAAAAGGCTTACGTCGCTACACATATCCTACTTGTCTTATTGCTGACTCTTTATTCCATTTAGAGTTAAATACATTGTTTGACCAGCAGGGGCTGGCACTTATGGATTTAATGCTTAAGCATTACAACATACAAATAATGCAGTTATCACAAGAAGTTTGTGAACTTAATTCCTTGATCATCTCTCATTCTGATTTTGTTTGATACAAATATGATCATGAGAGATGTTTTTCCAGCATCGAACAACTGCTTGATAGACTTAAATTTAACAAAATTAAAAAGTTGAATAGAGACCGTACTGCTTATGAGAACGGTCTTGCTTACCCCCAACCACCTACATCTCAAGTTGGGAGGGCAACTACTAGTGTGGTAAACAACAGGGGAACTAATGTGGAGAATTCCAAGTGCTTAACTGATGCGAATGACGAACCTTCTAACAACACCATCAGGCGAAGTGAGCGTATTCGTTCCAACAACAATAAAGGTGGCTCTACTTATAACGAAACACCAAATACCTCTAGTCATAATTCGAATAGTTTAAATTTTCACAAGGACTCCAATTCTGGAGCAATACCGAAAAAGACCAACAAGTATCCTCAAAAAAACCAAAACCGCAGAAACAGCAAATACAAGAACTAACAAAGGATTTGCAACATGGTGTTGCTATTGTCAAAAATAGGACTGGTGACTTTCACATATATAATTATTCTTCTATTGAAGTTGACCCAGTTTTGGTAGACATTTTAGCTAGAGGAAACACATTTGTACCAAGTCGACAAATGGACATAGTACGTACTGTGAAAGATTTAAAACTATTTGTAAGAAAACTTAATTTAAAGTTTTTATTTGGTAATTCTTTGGGAACAGATTTCTGTCCAACTTCTGCATTTCGTATTCCCAGTACCTTCAACCCCCCGTTACATCCTTTGCTAAACATGTTTGAAATGGTAACTGAACTCGACTTAAGATTTTTTGCTAATAACCACAACAGTTTTTCTTGCAGTGAACCTGCAAATATCACTCGTGAGGAAATGACAGCACTTGATTTATTTAAAACCTTAAAGGTTCGAGCTATAAAACCTGACAAAGGAGGGGGTATAGCCCTTTTTGATACGGTTGACTATGTAACTCGAGTTCAGACTCTTTTAGACAGTGCTGCTTACATTAAGGCATCTATTAACGAAGTTAACATAGCATACAAACGTATTTCTGGGTATATTAATGATCTGTTTATTGAAGCTAAAATAGACATTAACCAGTACAACTATATGAATATGCTATGGCCAAAAATCCCTGTTCTATTTGCAATCCCTAAAATCCACAAAGACCTGGCAAATCCCCCTTTGAGACCACTAATTGATGGTCGAGGATCTATCACATATCCGTGTGCCAAAATAGTTGACGACATCTTAAAAAGATTTTTAATAACTGAAAGCCAGGTCTGTAAGGATTCTTGGACATTCTTACAGAAAATTAATGAATTGTCTTTTGATCCCCATAACAACTTCTTGACTATAGATGTCAAAGACTTGTACACGTCAATCCCCCATTTAGAAGGGGTGGAATGGACAAGCTTATTTCTTCACAGTAAAAAAGCATCCAGTGAAGAAATATACTTAGTGGAAGTGTTGTTAGATATTATTTTAACCAACAACTTCTTTTCCTTTTATAATGACTTATACTTGCAAAAACAGGGGGTAGCTATGGGGTCACCCTGTGGGGCAAGCTTTGCCAACACAGTGATGGCATACTGGGAGAAAAACTATGTGTTTAACAACCTTAGTTGTATGGGTAACATTCTGTATTATACCAGGTTCCTTGATGGCATTTTTATTATGTTTAGAGGTAACTCGGATTCTGCAAGTAAAATGATGGAATATTTTAATTCCACAACAAGTTTCCTTAGATTTACATACAACTTTCAGGAAACTAGTATAGACTATCTTGACGTACACCTGTCTAAGGACAAGGTGAAAAAACAGTATTTTTCAAGAATACACCATAAGGATACATATTGTAATGCATTTTTGCATTTTTCTAGCTCACATCCCAACCCACAAAAGAGATCCATCGTTAAAGGTCAAATGGTTAGGGCGGCTAGAATGGTGTCTCGGGAATCTGATTTTTATGATGAATGTAACTTATTAACCTGTATGTTCCAACAAAGAGGGTACCCCCTGTCTTTAATTGAGTCAATTTTTGATGAAATCCATTGTAAAAGGACTAGTGGTCTCTTAAAACCGATTTTAGGGAATGAAGCAATGTCTGACATACTAAACCATAGTTTTTCAAATTTTGAATCAAATAGCGACAGCTTGAGTAGCAGTCAGATCATTAAATCAAATAGAGAAGTGAACTTTGAATACAGTTTTATCACAACATTTTGCAGTGATAGTATGATGATAAGAAGTGTACTATTTAAGAACTGGGAACTGATAAAACAAGATAAATTTTTGGTGGAGAAATTAAATCTGAGACCAAGAATTATTTTTAGAAGGGGCAACAATTTAAAAAATATATTAGACGCTCAAAATCACAATAATATACATAGATTGGTAGGTATGACTAGTTGTGGATGTTGCAATATGTGTAAACACATTAATTCAGGTTATACATTTAATATTAGTGGCAAGAAATTTTATATGAAACACAATTTAAATTGCAACTCAAAAATGGTGATTTATGTTGCCTTTTGTTCCCTTTGTAAAGCATTCTACATAGGGAAAACTGAGCGTAGGCTCAGAGATAGAATATATGAACACATCTATGCCATGAACACTAATAAGGGTGATAATGCTCTTGCTAGACATAAGTTGACGTATCCTACCCATAACTTTACTTTTAAAGCTATTGATCAAATTCAATACAATATTCGGGGTGGGCCTTTTAACTTGTTACTTGAGGAGCTTGAACTTTCATGGCAAATAAAAACAAACGCTTTTTGTGAACCAGGGCTAAATGACCATTGTAATATTAAATGCCTTTTAAAATTAAGGAACCTAAAAAGATAATTTATAGCCTTGTTTCCATTTTTTGTTGATGCATTTATGGAAAGTATCATCCACACTAGTTGAGTTAGTATTATGGAAATTGTTATAATAATGAATTTACTGTATGCTGTCTTTTATTTTTTAACAGTTTGTATATACACATTTTTAAAAAACATGCATTATTTATACTTTGCACATAGGTGCAAGTAGATGTGTTTAGTGATGATCTTTATAAGTAAAGATAATATATAAAGTTATTTTGGATGATATATTAATATTTTTATAGAATTTTTGAAACTCTTTTGTGAAAAGTGATTTGTTTAAACTTGATCACATGATGATCCTGCTTGTTACTGAAACGCTATTTAAATGGGCTTGTTGAATGTAACTTGAAATCTGATGAAGTTGCCTTAAGTAAGGCGATGAAAAGCGCTTTATTAAACATATTCTACTAGTTCACTTGTATACCTTCATTGTGTTGGACCAGCGTGCCTGAAGACCTCTGCCTTGTGTTTAGTTTACAGTTTCATTAATGAAAGATCCCCTTAGCCCATGGTTGCATGACCTTAGAGTTTGGATATTTATAGTTGTTGGGCTTGGGGAAGGGGAACATTTCTCCCTGCAAAGGTCTTTTTTAAGTGTTGTCATTAGTTTCAATTCTTTTGTATTGTCTGTGAGTTTGTTCAGATGATATGGCTCAACAACAATTTATTTTATTTATTTATTTTTTTTATTTAACATTTGTTGACCGGGAAAGTCCGACTAGGTTCCACAGATCCTGTTTTCAGCAGAGGCCCGGGGAGAAATGCTCCAGACGCATGTCTTTAGAATGTGGGAGGAAACCGGAGTACCCGGAGGAAACCCACGCGAACGCAGGGAGAACATGCAAATTCCACACAGAAGGCACCCCGGCCGAGAATCGAACCAGAGAACCTCTTGCTGTGAGGTGACAGCATTAACCGCTGCACCACTGCAACCCCCGAAGGCTTTCAACGAATTGCCAAGCACCACCTGCAGCTTTGGATAAGGTCAAAAAGAGGCCCTTGTATTAGCTAATGCACCTTGTTAATATATGGACGAATGAATAAATTCAATACAATACCTCACCTTAAAAACAGTACACACAAGCCATAGCACCTAAAGATGGGCATTACACAAAATACCCTTTACTACTGGTAGAATAATATTCCATTATTTTTTGCAGGCTACACACAAATGCTGGGGCTATGGCACATTCAGATGAAGTAATTTGGGAAAGCACAAATCCTGCCCTCCTCAACGACTCATATGTATACTTATTTGGGGGCTTTGATATGGTTTTGTTCTTCAGACACTGGGCTGGCCAAGTCATAGGAATAAAGACAGGAAAAGTAGTATAAAGAACCAATGCAGAAAGCAGGTGTAAAGAAGGAAACTTTTGTTTCTAATCCATGTTTTGCTTGACTATAATAAATATGGATTTGAAATTGTCAGCATACTGGAAACTGACTTTTTTGTGTCCTCAGGTCCTAACATTTTTTATCTATTCATTTCTTGGCAAACTGCTATAAACTACTTTGAGCAGGAGGCCTGTAATAAAAATAATTATAGTGAATTTTCTTTTGTAACAAAACAAAAAAAATGAATGCATGGTACTTTTCTGTTCTGCTTCAAAAAATGATCCCTCAGATTTCAGCAGACAGTGTCAAAGATTATATTTCATTACTGACAATGAATGCTGCAGCAGTTATCCATGTATACAACAAAGCATATGCATTCATGGGCAATCAGACATTGTAATGAGGAAACACAAAAAGAAATGTATATAATGTCAATGAAAGAACTTTTCTCAACTTTTATTTTAACTTTAAAATATTTCTTTTATAACCTGGCTGCTGAACATAACTTCAAAAAGCAATATTTCATGATTTGGAAAACAAAGTTGTTTTGAAATTAGCTGAAAAAAAGCATAGCAGTGATGTTTACTCTTTTTAATGAAATATTGATATAAATACTGAAATATTTACTTGACTATATCTTAAAATATGACCCAATTCACATTTTGGAAAAGAAACTGGATGCATTTTGTGATAGTGTATGTTGTGCAAGGTACCTCCTGATGGCTCATATTTTGTCCATTTATCTGCTTTAGATGTGAGAGCTTAGCAGTGGTGGTCCTGGGAACTGTCATACTGGCAGTTAAGGCTTTTCTAGGCCTACTATCCCCTTCCTACTCTGGAGTGACCATGAACTGTGACTAATAAGCCAGCTGATGCTTAAGTATCGGCTCTAAGATGATGTAAGAGCTGATAGCCAATTCACCAGGTAGGAGATGTACGGGTATATCTATCATTCTATAATGCAGTGTCCAGTCACTACCGTGCTGGTGAAAGGGAAAATCTGACAGTGACAGAGTCTGCCGATCAGCTGGGAGTCACTGAGTCCATCAAAATTCAGCTTAGGGTGAGTACATTACTGCATTCCTCAGAGAGATGGGCTAGGTGTAGTGAGAGTGAAGTGAGGTGAGGTGAAGAGAACACTGAGATGGGTTAGGGTAGAGTTAGGATATTCCACTCACCTCTAGAATGGGAGCCGGGTATTAAGAGACCCTGAGCACCACTATGATAGGTGAGAGAGCACATAAGATACTATACTCACCCTGGGGATGGGAATGGGGTAGTCAGGGTACTCATCACCACTGGGAAGGGTGAGAAGTATTGGTGGAATGTTGCAGTCTTCTGCTGCAGTAGAACAGGGAATAGGTAGGAGTCATACATTCTTGACCTTGTCAAGGCCTTCAACACCATTCCTCATGCCGGCATGGTACAAAAGCTAAATGATTTAAAAACTGACCCATATGTGTTAATATGGATAGCAAACTGGCTGAAAGACATCTCCCACACAGTATGAGTTGCAGCTGCTACATCAGAAAGTATGAAAGTGACCAGTGGCATCCCTCTGGGCTCTGTGCTGGGATCTTTCCTTTTTGGCATTTACATCCGAGATCTCCAGAGATCCTATCCTTCTGGCTAGCAACGTTTGGAGATGACTACCATCTGGGGGTGGCTGTTAAGACCCTATGATATCCAAACCCTCCAGAATGAACTTGCCCTAGCAAACTCTTGGTGTGCTAAAAGTGAGCTCAAACTAAATGCTAAAATGGGTAGTATCATCACTGTTGGTAGACAAGTCCTCATCTTGTCACCACACCAGTTCAAAATGAAAATGTAGTCAGGAACCTATGTACTTGGGTTGATAGCACCTTCTCTTTTTACCATCATATGATGATGGTTACCAGGAAATCCTTTCATTTAGCCCAGCTAATTGAAAAACGGAATGCCATCAAGATATAAAGAGGTAATCATTCCATTAAATTCAGCATTGATCAGGCTACTCTTTGAGTATGGCACCCACTTTGGGAAGTATCTAACTATACATGTCAAACTATTAGAAAGACCTGTAAGGTTCTTAACTAAAGATCACAGCTACCAAAAGAAACTGGAAGCTCTATCCCTTTATTCAGTGTCTTATAGAGTTTTGAGTGGAGATCTATGTCTCACTTACTGTACCATTAAAGATCCACTTGTGCTGGGGTCTTTGTCAGTTTATCGAATAACCACATTGTCGAAACCCATGTGATCAAGACCATATGGTTGACAATGCAGTTAATTGAAAACTGACATACATCCACACAACACCTGCCAACAACACAATGTTTATGCAGGGGGCAAGCCCCCCTATACCCCCATGACACCCTCTGCTAATTATTTATAACAATTCCAGGATTGCACTACACTGGGGAAAAGGGCAAATTCACCAATCTCCACTGTACTGTGATCTCAGTCAGAACAGTTTGATGAACCAAACTGTGGACCATACAGGATATGACAATTTGGTCCCTTGACCAATTGACATAGATCCTTGTCCTTATCCTCTTCTTTCTCTACAAATCCATTATCTTCACCAACACTAGAAACAAGGGTAGAAAACTTCACCAACAGACAAATAAAACACAGTTGGGGGACAGGTTTATAACCCAGCACCCCAATCCTCTGAAATAAACGTTCCCTACTCGTTAAACAGTGCAAGTCATTATCTTCCTATTAAACATAAACTAGATGACTGGATGGCTATCCATAAATTTACTGTGGGATTAATTGGTATTGCCTCCTGGAGAAATGAGATGTGACCTTTAGGAAATTACTGTCAAAGAATAAATACCTGCAGGATTCTGTGGCCTTGGAATATATGTGAAGCTAGGAAGCTATAAATTTACACACCAGGCCCCACCCCTAAGATGGCTGTGGGGTTAGTTTGGATACTCCAAGGATGAGGAGATGGGCATGTAGAATGACATACTGATCACTAAGGACTAGGAAAGGAGGTAGTCAGGGCCCCGTGTCCATCACTGAAATGGTAGATGGTGACAGGGGAAGTGCAATCACCACTGGGATGGGTAAGGAGGTTACCAGAGTATCCCATTCATGACTGCGGCTAGAGACAGAAGTGGCAGGGAATTATAGTTTTAATTAAGATAGGTAAGGTGATGCACAGTGGATTACTCTAATGAGCACTAGGATGGAGGATGGGGTAAGTAGGTAGTTTCATTCATCAGTTGAACTGATAAGAGGTAGACAGGGGAACCCAATCATCAATGAGATAGAAGAAAGCTAGGTAGGGAATTCCAGTCACAAGTCGGATAGGTAAAGTGGCAGGCAGCGTAATCTAGCCTTTTATCAAGATGAATGAGAAATGGGTCATAGAAACCAGCAATTAACATAACGTGTGCTGTAAAGTCAGATACATTGGATACTAGCATTAGACAGAGAGAGACCAAGGACACAGAATCCTATGGATAACTGAAGACAAAACGTGGAGACTGCAAGCACTGGCAGCATACATATCAGACCTGTCTCAAAGGGGGATGACTATCCAAGCTAGGCCTGAATCACCCAGGTTTGGTGTGTGCTGTAATACACATTATACAACAACCCCCCATTAATATTAAAAAACGTGCACGCTGATTGGGCGTGCATGTTGTAAATCAGAGTTATAGTAATGGAAAAAGGTCCAGTCGCCCGGACTTTTTCCATTACTGTAACTCTTTTTTTACAGCAACGGAGAACGCAAGATCTCCATTGCTACACGCTGTCTCGCTATGTTAAACTCCTTTAACATAGCGAGACAGCTTTAAAAAAAGCAATGGAGATTGTCCGTTGCTTTTTTAAAGCTGTCTCGCTATGTTAAACTCCTTTAACATAGCGAGACAGTTTGTAAAAAGCAACGGAGATCTTGCTTTCTCCGTTGCTTTTTTCAAAACTGTCTCGTGATGTTAAATGGGTTTAACATAGCGATACAGCTTTAAAAAAAGCAATGAAGATCTCCGTTGCTTTTTTTAAAGCTGTCTCGCTATGTTAAACCCATTTAACATAGCAAAACAGTTTGTAAAAAGCAACGGAGATCTTGCTTTCTCCATTGCTTTTGCCCACAGCTCTGATGTACCGCGAGGCATAGGCATGCAGTACATCAGAACTGCCGCGGAATACCAGACAGCTGCAGAAGGGCAGCAAGGAGGCATTATACAATGCCATTATTTAAGAAAAGTAATTATTTTTTTCTTACATAATGTCATTGTATAATAGCAATAACCCACTTCTGGGTGTGGCTAATGCTGGATTTACCCACGGTTGGCTTTGTTTGGCCACTCAGGCTTCGCCCTCATGACCAAACCACACCAACCGTGAGTAAATCCAGCATTACCCACACCCAGGCGTGGGTTATTGCTATATTACTAAACTGGTTCATTACTGACACATTGCTGTTTAATGCCAGTCTGGCTTCCACATACAAGTTACCCCTGTGCTTGCCCTAGCCAGTGATGTACCATAATCTCTTCATACTTAGTGAGTCACTTCTATGTTGGTGGTCCACCCCCTATGATGGATGTCATCATCATCATCATCATCATCAACCCCCTTTTTCCCATTTTCTCTATGGAGTTGGGGTGTGATTTTAATTGTTGCCAACTCTCTTGATTCAATGCTACACTCCTGCCTTCTTTAACACTCATACTTGACTACTGCAGATCGTCTCTCACACAATCCATCCACCTCTTTGCTGGATGCCCTCATTTCCTCTAACCTTCCTCCCGTCTGTCCCAAATCTTCTTCACCATATTGTCTTCTGCTTTCCTGCACATGTGCCTGAACCATCATCATCTGTTCTCTTTGATCCTTTCTGCAATATGGACAACTTTCGCTTCTGCTTTTATGTCCAAATTTCTTCATCTGTCTCTCTGTGTGCATTCTATTATCCTTGTCAGGCACTTAATTTCCATCACCTCTACCTTTCTCATCTGCTCTGACTTTACTGCTCAGGTATCTGTACCATACAGGTGTATCTGTCACAATATCCTGTGCTTTTTACAATATCCTGTGCCTTTTACTTTCCATGGAGTATCATATCATGCTGCATCTGTTGTAGAGACATATTATTATCACTTATAGTCCTCATGTCACTTAACAGCTCCTGCCAAATCTAATCAATTTAATGCTTATCTGCAGCACCTTTGCCCAGGAGGATCATGGCATGTGCATATATGGCCTGGAGTATTACTTAATTCTTGTAGTTAATGAACTTTTCAAGATATTGCCTCCTTTGGGTGGTTATGATGGTACCTGTGCACCTATGGGTAAAATATGTCTGTCACTAAATATTTATATTACACTGTGGAATACACATGGCTATGGTCATAGTCTCCTTCACTTAATGCACCTGGATAATAACTGCAGTTAGTGCTACACACAGGATCACTCCTCCTTCAGGTACTGTAGCTATGCTGTTGCATAAAGATCTGAATTCCCACATTACTTGTGGTATGTAATACCACAGTATTCATTATTTGCATCTCAGTCCCCTCCCTGCATAGACAGACAATGCTATGTCCTGCCAGTTTTATGGGCGTGTGGTCTAAACTGTAGCAACTGCTTGCTACATTGTAGCAAGCAGTTCGCTACAATTTAAAAGTAAAAAAAAAAAATTTTTTTAGCTAAAACCTGAGTGCTGTAGTACTCCATGCAGCCACGCAGGGTATAAACTGAAGCAAACATTTGCTACATTTGTAGTCAGCAGTTTGCTACAGTTTAAACAGAAGACTTTTAACACATACAAATATAACATCTCCCTCACTCTCCCTGACATCCATCACAAAGTCTGTAGTTGTTATCAAGGTACTTACTCAGGTAGGGCCCCTTCCTTAACTCTGTAAAGCTCCATATAACATGGTCGTATTTTTATAAGCAGTGTCATCCAGAATGGCATATGAACACAGGGTAGTTAGTGTAACTGTTATGCTAATGAAGCCAGGTAATGCTACTGTCTATAACTCACTGCCTGTGCCTAATGCATTCCCCATACATGTTGGCTGAAGCCAGGCACACCGCAGTAAACATAAGGCATGTCACTCATATGCTTGTGCTTACAGCATGTGTGCATGCATAATGCCACGGTGCAGCCCTATGCCATGTGACATGTGACACACACATGTCAGTGAGCATTGGCCTATCATATAGTTCCTTTAGTGGACCTATGTGGTGGCCACGCTACATCTGCAAGGAGAAGAAGTAGTGCTTCTGTGTGTTGTTGTGCAAGGGAGAGCAGGACTTTTTCTTATAGCACAGAGATTTCATGGAGTGCCTGATGACCCAGTAGGAGAATTCTTTGAAGAAGCCGGATGCCTGGTAAAAATTAAGCCAGGTGTTGGGTGTTGCCTTTGATATCATCCACACTGAGGAGCAGTGCCATCATTATTTCTGAGGTGGTGCCACTTTTTTCTGATCCAATAAAGGAGGTAGAGGTTCAGAAAAGTGGACCAGAGATATAATTTAAGCATTTAATGTTTGGGTACTATCTCATTACCCTGTATAACATACCTTGTTTTGCAGCTGCAGGAAAACATTAGATAAATGAGGATGGGTGCACTGAAGGTGGGACAATCTCCCTTGACAATGGGATGTGCATGACTTCTGTTCCAGTCCACTGCCCAAGTGTGATTGTGTTTGTAGTATATGTGTGTGATAATTTCTTCCCATTATATCATCCTTGGCAGTATCAGTTGCAGAAGAGGAGACACAGAAGGAGAGGCTGCAGTTACCTTGGTCTTTGCTGGCTGCTGCCCTTGACAGTGGATTGCCAGTGGCCACCAGCTCTGGCTCTCAGCAGAATGATGTTGGTCTTCCTGACAGTGGTGAGCTGGAGGGGTCACTGTTGTCATCTGTGTCTGCTTGTTGAAGAGTGGAGGCTCCCCTTTTGAATGTGGACCACATGACTGGATCCTGGATTTGGTCATTACCAATATGTGGCAGCTTTGTTCTTGATCAGTTGTAACTTCCTCTCTGGTCAACTCAGATCCCAAATCTTTACATTCACCATAAGACTGAATCCTGAAGTAACTTCCAATACTTTGGTATTCAGTGATTATGCAGAGGCCGATCTACTAAACTGAGTGATGCCCAGGCTGAATTCAAAAGCCTATTCTATCTTGATGACTGCATTGCTTATGTGAAAGCCTTTACTGCCCTATTATATGCCCATGTAAGCAGAAGTGTAGCTAGGGCGGGCAATGGGAGCAACTGCATCAGGCGCAAAGTGTTGGGGGCATGATCAGCTGATCTCGGTCATTCTTCAATGTGAGACTGACTTTTAAAAGCCAGTATTGCATTTGAAGTCAAACCTGGGAGCTGTAGCACTGTGTAAAAAAAGATATATATTTATAACTAGAACCTGAGCATTGTAGGCTCCATGCAGCCAGAAAGGGTATAACCTGTAGCAACTGTTTGCTACAGTTTGAAAGATTTTTTTTTAAATAAAATATGCTAAAGGAAGGTTGGGGGCAGGGTACAGAAATGGGACCTGAATGGCTGGGGCAGGAGTGAGGGGGCGTGTCATGCATCTAGCCACCTGGTTGGTGAGCCAGTACAACGGAATGTCTGTTTTTTTTTGCTGGAGGTGTAGACATAACTGTAATAAGCCAATCAGTTATGGCTTGTTACATTTACAGTGAAGTGTTTTTTCTTTTTCTTTTGCTCTTCACTTGAAGAGCTGAAGAGGTGGGTTGCTGGTTCACAGCACCAGACCAGGATAGTAACTGAACTAGCTACACTTCTGCATGTAAGTAGCTACACAGATGTATATGTCTCCCTCAGAAACAAATACAACATCAAGTTCAATAATAAACTCCTGTTGTGGAACCATAATATAAGCAAGCTCAAGAAATAAAATAAAAATAAATTTTTGCATGCAAAAATAATTGTAACTATTAAAATCACAAAGGTGATCTTGATAAACTGAACAATAAATTCTGGACCCTAACCAAATAAACCAAAACCAGATATGAGGTAAAAATAGCCACCCAGGTAAAGGAATAGCTACACAGCCTTATTTAAATGTGTTAGAAACCTCAACAACAATAGCCAGCACTATGCAGAGCTAAAAGTAGATGATATTGCATAGCTGGACCTAGACAACATTGTTAATCTGTTAGCAGATGCATGTTAGTATGAACTTCGCCACCCTCTCCTCTCCACTATTCTCAGCTCACATACTCACATCTATGCTCCTCCCTTAAGTGTTCCAAAAACAAGTCCTCAAGGTACTATCTAAGGCCAAGAACACTACTTTTCTGCAACCTGGTTGACTTCTGTGAAAAAGAGTGCAAGTCAGTACACACTGCATAGTTAGACCTTAGAAAGGCATTTAGCACCATCCCACATGTGGGTATTGTGGATAAACTCTCTGACATAAATGTAAATCCCCATGTAACTCATTAGATATCAGTTTGTTTACAAATAAAACCCAGGAAATAAAGGTGGGTGGATCTACCTCCTGCAAAAGACATGTAACAACAGTGTACCCTAAGGATCAGTCCTTGGGCCACTACTATTTAGCATTTACTTCTTGGAGGTCAAAGCTAATGTTAAGGGCTTGTGGCTGACCAAATCTGCAGATGACTAGAAGACTGGTGCCATCATAAACTCCCAAGAGGATAACATTATCCTATAAGAAGGCCTCTCCCAAACAAATAACTGGTATCAAACCATGGACTAAAAATTAATACCATGCAAAGCATAATCATACCCTTTGTAAGCATGACTTCCCCTGTAGTTATCACACTGACAACACTCCCCTGAAAATTGATCCTGTAGTCAAAGATTTAGGAACCTATGTTGAGAACGAAATGTTCTTTTATCACCACACATCTACAATTGTAACGAAGTCCCTTTTTCATTACACAGATTATATCTAAAGGTATGTCCAGGTCCGTATTATTGAGAAAGATTCCCTTTTGCTATGAACTTCTCCAAATACTTGTCACAAGTGGAATAACCACAATGCTTCCTCACTAAGAAAATCACAGGCATATATCTTAAAAACAATGTGAACCATCTCAGAGCCTTGTCCATCTTCTAGGTATCTTGCAAGCTACTGAGAGTTGACCTGTGCCTTGTATATAGAGCAGCAATAGACACTATCCTATCAGGCATCACATATTACACATTTGCAAGTCAAATGGCTGCATAAAAACCCACTCAAGGGTTCTCAGTTTATTCAGTGACATAACTAGAATGTAACAAAGGAGAAAGGACTCCGTGAGCCAACCACTTCCTGAGACAATGGGTTTATATCGGAACATCGAAAGCTCCAAATCTCGAATACCAAAACATTGAAATGGATTCATTGAACCATTAAAACATCAAATCCATGTCAATGGCAGTTACCAATGATGATAGGTAACATTAAGGGTATAGGCAGGGGGGCAAGCCTCCCTGCACCCCCATGTGGGAGGCTGTGCCCCCCACACCCCCGCTACTTAAATATACCAACTCCGAGATTATGCTACAGTGTAGGAAATGGAAATCTTCCATTTGCACACTGTAGTGCACTTAACTGCGATCTCTGAAGTGGTACGTTTAAGTGGCAGGGGGTGTGGGGGGTGCAGGGGGTCTTGCCCCCCTGCATGGAGCAATCTGTTTGTCATCTGCACTCCGCATTTTTTTTTTTTGTTTTTTCCTCCGATTTGATGTTCTGAGATTCGATGAATCCAGTTTGATGTTGTGTCGTTCTAAATTGTGAGCGTTCGATATTGTGATATACACCTGAGACAATAGGTCTAAATGGTGGTTGTAATGCATTCTTATGTATTTTTGGGAGGCCATGGAAAACTGTTTCTATGTAGGAAAAACTAACAGGTCACTGATGGAATGAGTCAGGGAGCATATGTCCTGTATTAGGAATGGTGATACCAAAAATGCACTAGCCAGACACTGCATGCAGAATGAAAATAAACATGGCTTTAGATTTCAAATTGTTGAAATTATTTCTGAAAATATACGTGGAGGTGATGTGAAAAATTTCACTGAAAGCAGAGAATTACATTGGATTATTTTATGGCAAGCTGATAAATACCCAGGTCTAAATAACAGGGTTTGTATTAAACCTGCACTGAAAACATGATGTCTCTTTAAATGATACAAGCTGTAGCTAAGTTTTTACCCTTTTCTAATGTTTATTGGCTACTTTGAACAAGAGTGAATATACTAAAAGTGTTTGCTGATGTAGTTTTTATATGGTCTGAAGAAGCACTAGTATATGGTGTGAAAGCGCTTACCTCATTAAACTTTTAACATTTTATGCTTCCAGTCGTGTTTCTGTACCTTGTTTTCTTCAGGTATAAATAGAATGTGTTGTAGGGATAGGTATGTATTACAGAGAATTCCACTTCAACGGAACTGTCTTCCACAACACATAAAGCAAAATACTTCTCTTTCTCTACTCAAATATAATGTGGATGTTAAGGGCAACTGCCAATACACCCTCAGTGATTGGGTACCATATCCTTGTTCTGCCCTTCTCTGGCTTATTTGTATACAAAGTAGGTTGGCTAAAAACTACCATGGGAATATAACATTAGGCTTCTTAAGATCCTCACATATCAATAGCTTAGTAAGTACCTATGAACCTATGAGTCTATGGTGGTTTATAATCATCATTTTCAGAGGCTGGTAGCTAACAACGTGCACAAATTGTATGCCCACCTTGACAATGTGTAGTATCTTCTGGCATGCCAAGTAGAGTCATTTGACTGTTAAGCCCTTTCCACTGGTCCTCCAGGAGAGCAATTGGACCACTGCACTGGTCATCCAGGTGAAGGTAACCATTTGAAATGTTGGGACCAGCTACAGTGAGTCCTGAAATGCAGAGACTGAATGGTTGAAAGATCAGACATGTATATACTAAGTCCGAGATGACTTTTCTGAGAATATTCCCTTTTGTCCAAGGTATGGCGATCTCGGAATTGTTATATATAAGTTTGGGAAGTCAGGGGGTTGCCTTGATTTTTTCCTGTATTTTCAGCCTTTTTTTTCAGATTCTCATCACTTGGCATTTTGAGTGCGAACATTTCAATAGAAAGCCTCCAAGTGAGTGATAAATGGGTTCATTTGGCTCTGAGCCAACTGGCATCCAAACATACCAGAAGACAATTCTTTCCTCCTTCTGACATGTTCTGTCCCTAATGCACCATTACCCATTCCATATTCATTGATCAATCCTTCTCATTGTGCACTATGCACCTTCTATATGTTTGTGTCACTCTATCATCCTCCTCGCCTTTTGTATGTATACTGCTCAGGTCTGTGTTTGTGTTATGTTTTTATACTTATTCCTCACTACCTGCTTTTATCACTCTATCCTGCCCACAGCCACCTCACACTACCTTCCCCAACTATGCTTCTTTCATTAAAAGTTTGAGATTCTATCCACATGGATACCCTTCCTTTCCTCCAACCATTCATGCCTTTATGGTTACTCTTCTTTGTTTACTGTTCAGCTTTTTATTCTCTCGTTTATTACATTCCTATTTGCCTCATGTCCTTACCAAGTATATGCTGAACACTTGCTGCAGTGCTGTGCACAACTAAATTGTTCTATCTGCTGACCACCTTGTTTATTTGTGCTGTGCTTTTTATGGTGGCCACCTACTAGCTGAACTATATACCATTTCACTGTGTGGAAGGGCACAGACTGATGCAGCTGTAATGCCCATCCTATGGAACACATGGCATCTTGTATTGCTGCATCTACTGTTTGATAGCCACAGCACTGGTCAGACCATTATCTCAGTACCTCTGTTTTCCAATTTAGCCTTTTGGTCGATGTGCAGGTGCTGTCTGTTTCCTACTAAATCTCTGATTGGCTCTCTGGTGCTTTATGCAGTGACCTCAGAATGTTATTGCTGCATAAGTACACAGCACTTGCCTATGAATTCGAGCCATATGGTCTGTCTGTTTATATTTACAACAAGCAGTATATAATAACATATGGCTTACAGTCATAACCTCAAGCAATGGGTCATTGAAACTAGCAATACACCCAGAAAAACTCCGAAACTCTCAATGCCAAAGAACAAAAAATACCTAACTTGCCTCCATTTCAGGACCAATGTTAGTGCTTGTTCTTGGGTCTGGAGTGGAAGGGAGTTTCAAGATTCAACTTTTTGCAAGTTGTTTGTTATTCAATTTTGTAGTTTTGGTGCATTCCTTTCATCATTGCTAGTTATGACATTCCAGTGTTCAAGGTTATGATGGTAAATCATAATATACTGCACATTAACTGTGATATAAGGCATTGTTAGGTATAATACCATTTAAAATTAAAATTATTTATTATGGTAACATTATTTGTTCATCAATCTTTTAATTAATTTGAGACTTTTTGGTATTGAGGGGGTAGTTTATTCTGAGATGTAAGGCTATTTTAATATTTGTTTTAAAGCTCAGATATAATCATACTAGGCAAGTATCATTAAATGTTACTTCCATGAGATGGCTGCTACTATTTTGAGCTCTTCTTAAGACTTCCATATTTAGACAAGATATTTGTCTCATATTAGAAGTCCAGTATCACTGTTACCAGTTTCAGAAAATATTTAGACATTCTTACCATCCTGCGATTCAAATGCCTGTGCAGTCATTTCATTGCCTAACAATGTATTTACCAGTCTAGAGATATGCCGATCCCTTATTTGAGATGCACATTGCCACTTATCAGTTTACTTACAGATTGCAACATAGTTTTGCAATCATCAGTTCCTTGAACACATTTTGCGTGAAAGGAATTGGCAGCTTTGAAAACCATTAAAAATCATTTTGTTGAGGGGGGCAAAGTTTCTTCAATCTCGTTCTGAGATGTGTCCCCACTGCACTGCTCATTAAGAATGAGATCACTACACCACAGGTGTACAGCGGGCAGTCCTGGGCCATGCAGTCATCAGACAGGGGATGTTGAAAATGAGGTCCCTGAATGGAACCTGCAGGTTAGAGATCAGTTTTAGATGGTGTTCACAGACATAATGCACAGTCCCATGCAAGAACTGCACAATAAGTGTGTGATCTGCCAGTGTGTTCCTGCCATGCTGATGTACACTGGTTCCAACCAGGGATTCACAGACAATTAACCATGCATAGAGGCACTCCTGTACCTGTTCTGCATTAGCTGATCCCCTGTCCAGCATGTCCAGACATACACACTGTACATGTATGCATGCATTTGCAACCAGATATACTGACACACTGTCGTATACAGATGCACACACTGTAAAGCATAACCAACACACAGACACTGCTGCTTATGATTCATGCACAGATACACACACACACACACACACACACACACACACACACACACACACACACACACACACACACACACACATACAAAAAATCACACAGACTCACACAGACACACATATGTTTGTTTGCCACTGAGGGCAGGTGTTCTGTTAGCATTCAGCTTTATTTGCCAAGTAACCTCTAAAATTTCAAAATCATTTTTTTAAATCACCAACAAAAAACCTTATCAAGTACAAAATAAACAGACTTCTTGAAATTATTACAAATAACACTGTGCTTGACAAGAGCATCATTATGATTTTTGTTCTTAGTATCATAAATGTGCTCCCTGATTCACAGTTTCAATTTTCTCTTTTTTCCCTAAACAAAGAGCATTGCACGAACAGCAAGGTGCATAATAAACTACAGTGGTACCATTTCACAAAACTCTGCCAGTATTAATAAAAAGCAGTGTACATATACGTTAAAATCAAAACTGGCACATTATTAGCATAGTGCTACCAGATGCATATATCACAGCAGCATGTACCTGTTTCTGTAATTGTAGCAAATTTTGTGTGGTTAAGTTAACACTGGCTTCGACAAACAGATTCATGAAAGCTTTGGCCCCATTTGCAATGCCCGTGGACAAATTGTCGTTAACATACCGTACTAACGACAAGATGAAGTACAGCAGCCACTCCTGTTGACAGGAGCTTGGCTGCATCACGGTGTTGGAGGTCGGCCATGTTTTGTTGATGCGGTGTGCTTGTTTCTGCTGCAGTTCAAGTTCTATTACATTTCACTGCATTTTTTTCTACAACACTAAGGAGAAAACAGCAATTCTTCCAAACTTGAATAACTACTGGCCACACACAGAAGCATTGCTAGCAGTCAATCCCTATACAAAACAATGACCTGGGAATTAAATTTATTTATTCATTTGACATTTGTTAACCGGGTTAGTCCAACTGGGCATGAGCCCATTTTCAGTGGAGACCTGAGGAGAAAAACTCCAGTACATGACAATTATTTTAAAAGAGACATAATAAGATATATAAAGCTTGAAACATGCTTGAAACATTTTAATGTGTACAAATCTTGAAATATACATTGGAATATGAAGTGAGAGATGAGTTACTACATAGCTTGAAAGCAGACAACAGAAACATAATATGAAGCAAAGTAGATATGTAGGTTGAAACACAAATTGGAACATGAATTAAAGCCTAAGTTGATACCTTGTGTAGTTGATTGAGGCAGAGTAACACAATAATGGAATAATGTAGAGACCTAGAGTTTAAAACGTATTATTAGTGAGGGTACGGGAGGAGGGGGGTGATTTATGTAGGGTCCTGGCAGGAGCAAATCCAGGAGTTTAAGAGGGTGTCTTTTAGTCCCTTTTTGAAACTATCTGTGTGGGTAATACTTTTTTCAGTGAGTGGAAGTTTGTTCCAGGCTTGGGATACAGAGTATTTATAGAGTATTTTGCCGATGGTTTTATTGAGCTTGTATATATCCAGGAGATGTTGGTCAAAGTTTTGGAGAGAATGTTTTGGGGTGTAGTAGAATACTAGTGAAGAAAGGGTGGGGCAGGTAGTGGGTTTGTTGAGGATGGGGTGCGTTATGTGAAGCTGTGATAAAAGAAGTTGTTGGGTGAATTCTATCCACTGTAGTTTCTTTAGCGAAAGGCAGTGGTGAGAGGTATATGGTTGGTTAGTGGGAAATCTTGCAATTTTGTTATACATTTGTTCAAGCTTGGCAATTAAAGTGGATTGTAAGTTTGTTAGGATTGGGGAGGCATAAAGCAGGGTAGGAAGAAGGTATGCCTGTGCTAGAGAAAATTTGGAGTCTGTAGTGAGGAATGTTCTGTTCCTGTAAAGCAGACCCAATTTTTGGTGTGTTTTTTTCCCAGACACCTTTATTGAGTTATAACTTATGACACAGGCAAATTTACATTCATATAAAAGTAATCAAACTATATTAACATAACAAATATTATACGTCACATATATTGCTATATATCATATAACCTAAGCAACATTACATACATTATTCAATTCCTGCCTTTTTATTAAACAAGAAACATCTTTATTAAACCATCACTTATTACATAGGGAATCATACATTTATATAAATGAAAACAAACGATACCAACACACTTCTAGTTGTAAGCATTTCACGTCATTTATAATCTACCCAATCTTTCTCACTCAGACATTACATAGTTCATTTAAAGTCCTGCTGCCTTTTAAACCTCATTCCTACCTTGTATGTATTGTTCCCACAATTCCTATATTTTCCTGTATAGTTTGCTCCTACCCTTTTCTAAAGATCTCAGTTCCATTTGTTTTATCTCTGTTACAATATTCATTACTTCTAGTGTAGCTGGTTTAGATTTTGATTTCCATTTTCTAGTAATTGCTTTTTTGGCAGCCCCCATATTATACACAGCAAGACTATACTATGTCTAGGCAATTCCGATTCTGTATCATAGCTCAGAAAAATCATCTCCCTCGTCAGACCAATCTGCTCTCCTAGCATCTCCAACAGTGCATCCCGCAGGGAATCCTTAAAGTCCACCAACTCACCACACTCCCAGAAAATATGTTCCCAATTACCTCTTTCTTCCTATTCACACCTCCAACATTTCCTGTCTGCCTGAGGAAAAATTCTTTGGCGTCTACTTGGGCTATAAAAATATCTATGTAAACATTTCCAGGAAAAAATCCTGATACATTGATGAATGTGGATTTGAATTTTAATTGATTGTCTGTTATGGTACCAAAGAACTTTGTGTGAGATTCTACTTTAATGATTGTTTAATAAGTGATGATATAGCGAAGGCAAATTTGTGATTAGATAAAGATTTAGGAAGAAAAAAGGAGTTTAGTTTTATTGGGATTTAGTATGAGTTGTTTTTCTGTAAGCCTTTTTTCAACCGAAAGGAATGAGCTCTGGCTTACTGTGTGAAGTTGAGAGAGATTGTCAGAAGAGGAGATTAGTGTGTCATCTGCATCTTGAATAAGAGAGGAGTGACTGCATGCTGTATGAAGGTTGTTAGTAAATATGTTGAATAATAGTGGATCTAGAATGGAGCCCTGGGGGACACCTGTTTGGATAGATAGGAAAGGGGAGAAGGAGGATTTCTATCTTACAGGCTGTAGCCTGTTGGAGAGGTAGCTGGAGAATCATTTAAGACTGGGAATAGAGAGACTGCAGACAGCTAATTTTGATAGAAGTTTAGAGTGTGATACTGTATCAAAGGCTTTTGAGATGTCAAGGAACAGACAAGAGACAAGTTTGTTCTTGTCTCTAGCTTCAGCTAAAGTATGTGTAAAGGATATAAGGGTGGTAGCAGTACTATGGGTGGGACAAAAACCATGTTGGGTTGATGTCAGAAGGTTTTCTTGAATGAGAAAGTTAAGAAGCTATGTATGTATGCATTTTCCGAGGATTTTTAGAGAATGGGGGCAGTATGGCTATGGGTCTGATGTTGGAAAGGTCACTGGAGTTTCCTCCTTTATGTAATGGTATGGTATAGAATGTTTTCCAGATATCTAGAACTATAGATTCTTGGATTGACCTATTGATTAGTATAATGTAATAGGCTAAGCTATTGAGTCAGCAGAAAGGTCTAGAAAGATTAGTTGGGGTTAAGTTATCAGAAGAAAGAGAACATGGCTTTAGTTTGTGGAGGAGTGATTTTATGTAAGCAATGGGAACTGGCTTAAGGGAAAGGGAATTTTCTTAGTTGGTGGAGGGGTAAAGGAAGAGGGGTTGATGTTAGGGTCTATATTGGTTAGTTTATGGATGGATTCAATAAAGTAGCAATTGAGAAGGGTGGCAGTTTCTTGTGCAGAATTGTTTGGGTAGGGGTTTGGTGTTGTGGGACTTCTGGGTGAAGAATCTTGTTCAGAGTGTTCCAGAATGTTTTGGGATTGGAGTGGGGGTTAGTTTAGGCATTGTGGTAAAAATGTTTTTTTTCTATGTTAATATGTTTTTTGGTGCGGTTTCTGAGTTTTTTGTAGTTTTGAAGGTGAGTCGGGGATTTGGTTTTTAGCCAGGATTTCCATGATCTCTTTTATGCATCAGAGAATGAGTATCCTGAGTAAGCCAGGGAACAAAGTTAGATTTTATCCTAATTTTTTCTTAGTGGTGCTAAGGAGTTGAGAATATCTAGAAAGATGTGATTGGCTTTTAGCATGGCGTCATTGAGGGGAAGGTGAAGAAGGCAGGACCAGTTGATGGAAGAGAGTCTATTATTAAATGTCTCAGGAATAAAACTGGAGAGTTTATGGTAGTCTTTGTATAAGAGAGACCTGTACAGTTGAAGAGAGTGTCTTTCGATGCAGGTGGGCAGGTAGCTGCTTAAGGTATCAAAGTACATGGGTTGTGACAGACGCTTGGATCCAATGGCAGGATCCAGTCAAGGGTAAAGCTGTTGTTGGAGTGTTTATTCATATGTGTTGGGGCTGAGATTAGTTGAGAGAAGCCATAAAGATTAATGCTGAAGTTTGGTGAGTCAGTGGTTAGTGTTTTCCAGTCTATATTTACATCGCCGAGGATGATTGTTTCATAGGGTATGTTATGTGAGATACATGGTAGGAAGTTTTTGAGGATGAGGATGTTTTCACCTGTTGGAATATAAATGGCAGTGGTTGCAAAATTTTTATGGGTGTCTACATTGGCAATTAAGCATTAACAATTCTACAGGGTGAAAGTTTGGGAGTGGGGTAGATAAGGGGGAGAGATTAAGTGGATCAGTGTAGAGTACAACAAAGCCTCCTCCTTTTCAGCATTCTATCTAGATGAAAGATGTTATATCCTGGTGGTAGGATATCATTATTTGAAATATATGGTTTTAGCCAGGTTCATAGGTAGGTACTAGGCTATCGGCCCAAGGGCACAAGTAAGACTAGCCAACAAGGTTCCCTAGCTTACGCCACCCAAAAAAGATAATTTCCTGTGCCTCTGTCGAGCAGGGCCACAGAAGTGATCCCCGGGGTGTATTTCCTATTTCCCATCCACTCATCAAGATTTTTCTTGAAGAGTGCTAATGAGGAACTTTGCTTGACATAGATGAGTAACTTCTTCCAGAGTATAGGAAGTCTCTGGGACAGAAATCTATCCCTCTAGCATGTCCTGTTTATTGTGGTGACAAGGTTTAGGTCCCTAGAGCATGTAGTTCGGAGGGATTGGGATTTCTTTAGGTGTTGCATGTCCAACAGCTCTGGGTTTAACATAGCTTTATATGTTAGGCAGAGATCTCCGTAGAGTAGGTGATATTCTACAAAGTAAAGCTGGAGTTTTTTGAGACGGTCAGTGTTGGGTATCTGTTTGAGGCCAGTAATCCTATTTGTGAGGTACTTCTGTAGCCTTTCCAGCTGCTGCAGATGTCTTGTGAGGTACCTTCCAAAAGGGGTGTTGTACTCTATAATGGGTCTAATGACTGCCGCATAGAGGGGAACAATGACCTCTTTTTTCCTGGATGAGAGCCCTTTTATGATGAGGTGTGCCACATAGAAGGATTTCCTGACTACTGTGGAGATGTGATTATCAAAGGAGAGACTACTGTCCACCTGGGTCCCAAGGTCTCTTACCACACATTTGGTGTTAAGTAGACTGCCGTTTATGTGGTAGTTCATGGGTACAGAGTTTTTACCAAAAGGGATGACAATGCACTTTTTGGCATTGAGCTTGAGGCCATGCCTCTGACACCAGGTATCTGTCTCAGTGAGACCCTTCTGTAGTATGTCCACATCATTTGGGGACTCAACTATGGCTCCTAGTTTGCAGTCAACTGTGAACTTCATTAGCCAGAGGCCTTCTCTATTAGCCTGTACTTCAGAAGTAGATACCAAACAGGAGAGGTCCCAGGACTGAACCCTGTGGTACTCCAATTGTCACTGGTTTGAAAGATTTGGAGTCTGCAACTTTTACAGTGTGGGTTCTGTCAGTGAGCCAGTTAGCAACCCATCTTGTGATGTAGGGATTTATACCTAGTTTAGTGAGTTTAGCTATAATTCCAGAATGGGGGATGGTGTCAAAAGCTTTGGCGAGGTCAAGATAGGCTGTGTGAACCACCTTACCCTCATCTACGGCTTTGGTGACTGCCTCAAAGAAGTCAATCAGGTTCAGAAGGCATGATCTGCCTTTCACAAACCTGAACTGGGTGGTTTCCAGAGATTGGAAGTTACCAATGTCTTTGTTTATGAGTTCCATGATGATATGTTCCATGGTCTTGCAGTCCAGGCTCATCAGGCTAATAGGGCAATAGTTCCCAGGATGAGTGGTGGCTCCCTCTTTGTGGAGTGGGATAACTGTTGCTGTGCACCATTCAGTGGGCACAAAGCCTGATGTGAGACTATGATTGAACATGGTGCTTAGGTGGGGAGCCAGTTCATTCTGAAGTTCGTGTAAAATGCAGCCTGGGATGTTGTCTGGTCCCATGGATGCTGTGTTTTTGGTTTTAGAGAGTGCAGCTTTTACCTGTATAGATGTGATTACAGGGACTCTGCATTCTTCCTGTATAGATATTGGCCCTTTAGGGGGTGAGAGGGGGGCAAAGTTAGCATTGAACCTATCTGCCAGGATGTTGACAATATCAGTTGGTTCTGTAATTTTCGTGTCATTGTGCTGTAACTCAGAGCAGATCTGGGTGTTGCCATTGATCTCAGCTTCTTACTGAGGCTGACCAGGGAGCTTCTCCACTCATGGGATTTTACTCTCTTTTGCAGCAGTTTCTTCCTTCTGTTGTAGAGTTTGTTTATGGCAGGGGACCACCAGACTGGCTTCCTTGTTTTGGAGGATAGCATCTTGGTTCTGTTTGGGATAGCACGATCCATGCACTCATGTAAGTGCTTATACAGTGCATTTGTGTAGGATTCAGCAGTCGTAACTGTATTGTCCATCTGCATGGGTGTTATGCAGTTCACCACTTCTGTCTTAAGAAGCATGAAGTTGGCTTGGGAGATATTTTTTACCATGGTTTCCTTAATGGTGGGTGGGGGCGGGATGTGGATATCTAGAGTGATTAGCTTATGGTTGGATCTGACCAACGAGGAGTTAACTTCAGGTATGGAACACTGGTCACTCATGTTGGTAATGACTAGGTCAAGGATATTGTTGCCTCTGGTGGGGGTGTGGATAAGTTGATCCAGGGCATTGGAATTTATGAATTCCAGAAAGCGTTGAGTGAAGGAGTTGGTACATGAGTAGTTTTCCCAGTTAATGGTGGGGTAGTTGAAATCGCCCATTATTAGGGTGTTTGGTTGAACCCTAATATTTTCTGGTATATAAAGAAAAGAGGAGTGGGAATCCTGAGGCATGGTGGGGGACCTGTAGCAAGTTACAATTTGGATTGCAGTTTTGCCCATTGTTAGTTGCACTTTGATAACCTCAGATACATTATGCTGTGCAACTAGCCTGGAGGTGTGGATATCCTTAATGAATATGGACACACCTCTGCCTTTGCTGTTCTGGTCCAGGTTAGATGGCCGAAAAGTGTGGTATGAGTTACAGCCTGGTAATGAAGGGTTGCTCTCTAGATCCTTGAACCAGGTCTCAGTCACTGCACATATATCGATATTCTCCATTTTAAGGAGTGCCTTGAGTGAGTGGATTTTGAGATTTAGACTTCTAGCATTGAGTAGCATTCCCCTCAGGTTTTGCTTGCCTGTTCCTGTTACAGTGGTGAATTTGTCGTTTGAACCTTGCCTAAAAAAGGCACTATAGGGGCAACAATTTCTGATATGGTTAAGATATCTGGATTGTGGTGGACTATGCAAGATTGGAATTCAGTGGTTTTGTTAAGTATGCTTTGTATGTTCATGGATATGATGTTTACATTTTTGCAGGTGGGATAGTAGGGTGGAAGAAGGGGGTTGGAGATGGGTGGGTAGCTAAGGGTGAGGTGTTGTCGTAGCTGAGAGGGGAGAGTGGGGGCCAGGATAGGGGTGAATATCTCCAGAGAGTAGAATAGTTCTTGTATGTAGGGTAAGTCGAATGGAGTGTGGGTGATATGTGTGGTATTTTGGCTTGGGTTTTGGTGTTAGTGAGGTTTGTGGGAATATTTTGATTTTGAGGAGGCATGTATAGGAGAAGTTGTACAGCAGGGGTGTAATTGTGAATAAGTTGGCTGTTACATTACTACTTGGTGAATGTGTGAGTGTGGGTGATTGCTTTAAATATGATAAGTTATTATGGTATGCAGTTAATAAGGAGAGAGGAAGAAGTAATGATGTAGCTAGGGAAATGAGAAGCATGTTGAGGAAAGGTCTAGCTTTTTAAGGTGGGACAACCTTTGTTGGGACTGTTTGTGGTAAGAAAGGTAAGAGAATGAGAAGAGGGGAAAAGCAGGAGATTGAGTGCTGAGTATAGTAAAAGTTAGTTGAAGTTAGAAGTGAAGAAGTGGGAGGGGGAGAGAATGAGGGTGTGTAAAGTTGATTGGGGAGAAGTAGTGAGATGACTAATGGTAGGGGGCGTGTGGTTAGGTATCAGGAAGTGACTGTGGATTGGATGGTTAAGGTGTTAGAGGTGGGGTTTGACAAGGTGGCTAGAGTACAAATTTAGAGTATGTAGGGGAGTGGAGTGAGCCCAAGTGTAGCGAGGACAAATGGAGTGGGTAGAACCACAAGGCAAGCTGGGAAAACCAAAAAAAAAAAAATTCACAGCTAGCAAACCTCACAGCAACAGTTTCAAGCCTTAGGTCAGTGCATATACTTTAAAAATGTAGGCTAGAAGTATAACCATTTTTTAAATATGGAGAGATAGGTTATCTACTGGGGCTTTGGGGAGAGGAGAAGGTGATTTAGTGGGTCCGAGACAGTGTGCATGCCACTGCCAGATAATTACTTGTTAAAATAAGTTGTTTGCAGTTTAATATGTAATAGCAGAAGTCAGGTAGGACATACACTGCTGGCAAGTTGTAGGGTCATATCACGGGAGACCACTGCTAGTTTACAGAAGAAGGGAAATTCCAGGTCATCAGTTCAGTTAGGGAGTTCAGTAAGACTCGCAGTATTGAGAGGTAAAGGACTGTAAATAAAAAAAGGAGATAAAAAATTAGCAATATAAGGTATGGGGTCAAGGCAGAGAAACATCAAATAACCTCATAAAAAATAAAAATAAAAATAAATGATGTATATCATAAAAGGGTTGCAAATTTATATTGGAGTAAACAATTCACTGTAAGATTAAATAACTTCCACAAATTCAGTTGAGTATCCAGTAATTAAGTTGGTATTAACTTTGGCCTAAGACAGAATTGAAAAGAATCAACATTGTAGAAGTAATGACTAGATGCTAGAGCAGCAGTTAAACAACCAAACAGCAGCAGTAGAAAGTTACGATACGATAAAAATGTTTGCAGTCATGCTAAGAATGTGGCAGCTGTTACTTGCAAGCTAAAGCAGTGCTATTTCATTGCACTTCATTAAAATCAACACTAATAATTAGAACAATGTTTGCAACATGTTCTAAATGCAGTATATGCCTAAACATTTAGCCAGGTAAGTTTCAAAATACATACAGGAATTTCAGATTCCTTTATCGGCTAGCTCAGAGGGAGACTACTACAGCCTTAAAAAATATACAGACGCTAAGCTGAGTAACTAAAATGCACATGGGAATAAACGTAGAACTGTAGCTTTGTAGTAGAAAAGCAACTGAGGATCTCCACAAGTAGTCTCAAGAATTACTGCATTGTGTGTTCAGAGCACTAACAGTGCTGTAGTAAAAAAAGACTTAAAAAATGTAGAAATTTACATGGCGAGCACACTAACATCGGAATTCCATGGCCTTATAGCTACTCTTACAGAGATAACTTTAAAAATTGCACCCTTTGCATCTTGAGACCAAGTAAACTCTGCTTAAGACCTAGATAAGGGGAGGGTCATTGAAATCATAGCCAGTCTTAGGCATAGACCAACTAGGTGGCTGCCTAGGGTGCTGCTCTAGCAGGGCACTTTTTCAGTAATCTGGATGGTGCAGGTAGACCAGAAAGGAGGCACCGGGTGGTATCAGGGGGCACTATGGAGACCTTTTGTCTAGGGTACCAGTTAACCAAAGGCTGGTCCTAACTAAAATTAGCCATACAAGACTGTAAGAAGAGGTACACAGTGTTTTTTAAAGAGATATACTAGGGGGTAGACTCACAAGGTAAGCCAGGCAAACCAAAGCAAAAAAAAAAAACAAAACAATCGTCAGCTAGCAAACATCACAGTAACAGTTTCAAGCCTCAGGTCAGTACATATATTTGAAAAATAAAGGCCAGAACAATAACCAATTTTTTAGATTAGGGAGAGATAGGTTATCTATTCAGGCTTTGGGAGGAGGGGAAGGTAAGTTAGTGGGTCCAAGACAGTGTGCACACCACTGCCAGATAATTACTTATTAAAATAAGTTGTTAGCAGTTTAATACGTAATAGCAGAAGTCAGGTAGGACATACACTGCTGGCACGTTGTAGGGTCATATCTTGGGAGACTGCCATTAGTTTAGAGAAGGAGGGAAATGCCAGGCTATCAGTTCAATTAGATAGTTCAGTGAAACATGCAGTATTGAGAGGTAATGAAACTGCTGGCACATTGTAGGGTCATATCATGGAAGACTGCTGTTAGTTTAGAGAAGGAGGAGAAATCCGAGGCTATCAGTTCAGTTAGAGACTTCAGTAAGTCACGCAATATTGAGAGGTAATGAACTTTTCTCCAAAAGTTATCATTTTTGAGTAGAGATTAAGATGAACAGAGCTATGGATCAAAATCAGGATTGTCCTTGAAAATCAAAAGCCACTACATTTCAGGATAACTTTAAAATGCAGTCTGTTTCATTAGCTTGATGTCTGCAAAAGCTATAATTTCTTTTCAAAAAACTGTATTCAATGCCTATATGTATCTATCTATCTATATATATATATATATATATATATATATATATATATATATATATATATATATATATATATATATATATATATATATATATAGAGAGAGAGAGAGAAAAGATTTCTATGGAAACAGTCCCTATAATCAAATGTTCATAATCTTGAATGTGTTTAACACTGGCCGAAGTGATTGAACCTCATTTGATCGCTTCTGCTGGTGTTAAGTCCATGCAAGATTGTACACATTGAGAATCAGGGATATTGCCCTTTCCCCACTGTAGAGTGATCTCAGAGTTAGTATATATACTTAGCAGGGGGTCTGGGGGGTGAAGGGGGGCTTGAACCCCTGCAAAAAACATGTGTTTTTATTACTGTTTTGGCTTTTCATCTTTTGGGATCGATCATTAGCCATTTGGGATGAGTGTACTTCAATGTTTAGAAGTACATCCATATATATATATATATATATATATATATATATATATATATATATATATATATATATATATATTTAACAAAAAAAAAACAGCACTCAAGAAATATTTCAAAATTTAAGTGTAGGTTTATTAGCCTTCACACCAGAACAGTAGGCAAGAGAGGTGCATCAAAACAGCAGACCATTGGCGTCATCAGTGTTAGTAGGCAAGCCCAGAAGGTTAAGTAAACACAGATTTAAAGTGACATTAAACTTAATCACATAAAGCTTAGTTTTAAACATTTACCCCTTCCATTCAGTACACAAAAAAAAAACAGTTTAGTCACAGAGAATTATGGATAAATAGTCATAACTATAAAATCACATAAAAGAGCCTCACAGATGTTCATTAAGTCCTGGTTTATACATAGCTTCTAAATTAATAATCCATAATTTCTCTTTTTTATCCAGCAATACATGCTTTGATTGAATATATAACCCTTCTCCTATAACAGCATCAATGCCTACAAATACAAAATCTGCAGAACTATGCTCAATATGATGCTTATACAATGCACTTCTATTGTTTACATTTAACATCATTTAGATGGACTGCAATTCTTTGTTTCCAAGATCTAGAAGTTTGACCAATGTAGAACTCCTCACACTGGCACACTGCCATATAGATCACTCATTCAGTATTGCAACTAATTAACTGTCTGATTGAAAATAACTTTGAAATATTTGTCACAAAAGAAAATATTGTCAGCCTAGCTATCTGGAATTTTGTCGCTAAGTATATGTCATTTGTGAATATTAATATGATTTATATAGAAATGTAACAAAAGGAGATACTGCCGGTCCAGCTATCTGTAAATGATTATATGTCAGTTGTGAATGTCAACATGATTCATATGCTTGTGTTGCAAATGTATTAGAACTGTACGTTATGTGTATATCAAACTGCTGGTACAAAGGGTTTGTATGGTACTGAGCTTAAAGATGCAGCCACAGTGTACCCAACTGGAAAAGAACAGAAATGCATATATACTACTGTAACTGTGTAAATGTATGTTTTAACAGTGGGACTGGCACACATAAGATTAACTTGCAAAACCTCAGAAGAATGGCTGAGGTTAAGTTACTTTGTAGCTGGGCTGTAAACAAAAGATTTTATCTTTCAGTTTTAGTGCAATAAGAGACACAATGTATGAAACTACAAGTTGTCTGTATTGTCTTTACATGTGGAGGAATGTAAATTATTTTACTACTTCCACCATTTGCCTTAGATGTAAGAGAAGTTCATAGGTTCATAGGTAGGTACTAGGCTACTGGCCCTAGGGCCTATATAAGCCTAGCCAAAAAGGTACCCAGGCTTTCGCCAGCCAAGAAAATTATTTTCCTGTGCCCCTGTCGAGCAGAGCAACAGAAGTGATCCCCAGGGTGAATTTCCTATCTCCCATCCAATCATCAAAAATGTTCTTGAAGAGTGCTAATGAGGAGCTTTGTTTGATATAGATAGGTAGTGTGTTCCAGAGAATGGGAAGTCTCTGGGACAGGAATCTATCCCTCTAGCATGGTCTGTTTATTGTAGTGATAAGGTTTAGGTCCCTAGAGCATGTAGCTTGGAGGGATTGGGATTTCTTTAAGTGGAGCATGTCCAACAGCTCTGGGTTTGACATAGCTTTGTATGTTAGGCAGAGATCGCCTCTGAGTAGGCGATGTGTGACGGAGTAAAGATGGAGCTTTTTGAGACGGTCTGCATAGGGCATCTGTTTGAGTCCGGTAATCCTCTTTCTGAGGTATTTCTGCGGCCTTTCTAGTTGTAGATGTTTTGTGAGGTACATACAAAAAGGGGCGTTGTACTCTATAATGGGTCTCTTGAGTGATGAGTAGAGGGGAACAATGACTTTTTTTTCCTGGATGAGAAACCTTTTGTGATGAGGTGTGCCATGTAGAAGGATTTCCTGACTACTGTGGCAATGTGATTATCAAAGGAGAGATTACTGTCCACCTGTGTCCCAAGGTCTCTTATCACACTTTCAGTGTTAAGTAGACTACCGCCTATGTGGTAGTTCATGGGTACAGAGTTTTTACCAAATGGGATGACAATGCACTTTTTGGCATTGAGCTTGAGGCCATGGCTTTGACACCAGGTAGTGAGGCCCTTTTATTGGAAGTCCACATCGTTAGAAGTTTCGATTATGGCTCCTAGTTTGCAGTCATCTGTGAACTTTGTTAGCCAAAGACCTTCTGTGTTAGCCTGTACTTCTGAGAAGTAGATACCAAACAGGAGAGGACCCAGGACTGAACCCTGTGGTACTCCACTTGTCACTGGTCTGAAGTTGGGTTTGAAGTCTGCTACTTTTACAGTGTGGGTTCTGTCAGTGAGCCAGTTGGCAACCCATCTTATGACATAGGGATTTATACCTAGTTTAGTGAGTTTATCTATAATTCCAGAGTGGAAGATGGTGTTGAAAGCCTTGGCAAAATCTAGGTAGGCTGTGTGAACCACCTTGTTTATGTGTTTTCACAGGGAGATGATAAATGCTGGCAGTTTCTAGCAATGGGGGTTTTCACCTGAGATAGTCAGATGACAAAAGTGATGTCATGCTGCAAGTATCCCAGCAGCAATATTTGAGATATTAATTTAAAAACTCTCTGAGAGAGAGAGACAGTGCATTTTGTATTTTGTATTTGACCTGGCAGCATCAGCTGGGAAAACCCACTCATTACATCTGTCTTGCCTGGCTCTGTAAGGAAGTTAACTAGGGTACAGTAATTTCTTTTAGATATAGTTAGGAATATAGTACATATTAGTTTAGATGTTTTCTGTATTTATTTGAGACTGCCCTGCAATGTTGTTTTACATATTTCCTGTGATTTTGACCTCTGAAGTTACTGTAATGATTTGCTGAATACTTCCTTGTTCTTTTATTATTTATTATTAAATGTATTTATACCTTTCAACTGTGGCTGGTCTGTATAGAGATATCTAAGCTCTTAGAATACTTGCATATCTATTTGGTGACACTGTGCAGGCCACTCCTAATAGCCTTGCTCTTGATCAAACTAACATTAAACAGTAAGATTGGACACCCTTTGCTAAGAGCCTTAAAGTAGCTGATAAGTAGTTGCTAGTGGCAGTGAAAACTACCTTATAACCTGGGCAGGAGGAGACATAGCTAGTAAACCTGTGCCAGCCTTTCCCAGGTGTGTGTGTGTGTGTGTGTGTGTGTGTGTGTGTGTGTGTGTGTGTGTGTGTGTATACATCAAACCACAAAGTGTGTGTGTGTGTGTGTGTGTGTGTGTGTGTGTGTGTGTGTGTGTGTGTCAGCTACTTGGGCAGGGACACAAAACACTGGTTGGACAGAGAGGGTACTGGAGGTCTTGGCTTGGCCACTCAGCTGAGATCTCAGCTGTATAGCTGTGCCAGTGGGGAGTCTTATTGGGGATCTGGAGAAAGAGGGAGAAACCAGCCCCTGGTTGACTGTGGTCTCTGTGTGCTCTTAAGGGAAATTGCACTTTACTGTGTGTGTGCTTGTAATCTACTCAGTGTCTACATCCCCACTGTTGCCAGTGGTGGGGATTGAGGCTCCTTGATTACCGGGCCAGTGCTGGGGAGTCACGGTATTACCCAATGTAAATGATTTTGTTTTAGATATAGTCTTACAATAAACACAGTTCCCACAAAATTTACTTCCAAAAATATAATTATTCAACATTTTCATTTTTACTTTTTTTATACCATGACAGATGTTCACCAATAATTTTTCCCCTTCAAAAACCAAAATGACACCAATCATCCAAACACTGATCAAAAAATACATCAGTTTTTAAGAGATACCAATATTTATTGATAACCTCATGAATCTTAAAGGTAATGGTATCAAAAGTAGTTATTAATCTCATTCTAGACCATTCATCATCCTTCTCCTTCTGTCTTTCCGATCTTAATAAATTAAACCTTAGAACATTTGAGGCCAATAAATGTGCTTGTTTAACATCCTTTTTATTATAGCCCCTAGTAATAAATCTTTTTTCCATGTTAAATACTTCAGTTTCAAAATCATCTGTAGAACTACATATACATCTAAATCTCATAAACTGAGATATAGGAATATTTTTTACTATACGTTGTGGATGGCAACTGGTGGCTTCTAGCAAAGAATGTTTAGTAAATGGTTTTCTGTACAAACTTGTGGCTATAGTATAGTCAGTTAGTTTTGTAACATTCACATCTATAAAATCAACTGTGAATAAATCAAACTTTCCCACAAACACAAAACCAAAGGAATTCAAATTTAAATAGCTAATAAACTCCTTCAAATACTCTATAGGATCTTCCCAAATGCACTAACAATCATCCAAATATCGTCACCACATTTCTAAATTAGATTTATGCATATTTCTATCACTGTATATCAAGATGTCTTCCAAAAAACATGAAGAGGTCAGCATAAATCGGTGCAAATGTAGTCCCCATCACTCACCTTTTATCTGGTGAAAAAAGTTGTTATTGTAGTTAAACACTTAATGCTCCAGAATCAATCCTAACAGTCTCAACAAAAATCATTATGTTGTTCAGAATAAATATTAGCATGAATCAACCAATATTTAATCTCTTTAATTCCGCATTCATGTGGAATGCTAGTAAAAAGGAACTGTAGGACTGTACATCCAACGTACATAAATTGAACATGAATTTTTAGTAACCCGAATATCCATTAACCTCAAAAATTCCATTGTGTCCTTTATACGTGTTCTAACATATTTTGATAATGGTTTCATCTGGCCCTCCAAATACACAGATAATGGTTTTGTTAAAGAGCCACACCCTGAAACAATTGGGTACCCTGGGGGATTTTCAATTCATTTGCATATTTTTAATGGAATATGACATTTTTGTGTTTTGGGATCATCCAGTAACAATTGATGAAATAAACTATGGAAATGTTACCACATTTTTTATCATCCAATAGAAAACCATCAATAAATAACTTAAAATCTATCACTGGATCAAAAGGCAGTTTGCAGTATGAAATATTGTCATTTAATTGTCTCAACACTTCTTTATCATAATCGACCGAATCCCAGATTACTACTGCCCCACCCTTGTCAGCTTTATTTATCACAGTACATTCATTTCTAGCTAAATTATTCAAGGCTATTTTTGTCATTTATTCAAATTATAGCCAAGATACTGCTGTGGTGGTCCTGCGGTAGTGTTGTCGCCTCACAGTAAGACATTGTCTGGTTCAAATCTCAGCTAGAGTATCTTCTGTGTGGAGACATGTGCAAATGGGCATACCTTTGTTGAAGGTTGTGCATCAGGGCTGGCAACTTGGCATGTAAAAATCTACTGCCAATCATTAGTGGGCCGGAGTTCCGCTGTGGTGACCCCTAACTGGGAAAAGCCAAAAGACACAACATTCAAATTATAGTCATAAATTTTGAAAATAGTACTTTGGTTCACATGCAATTCATGAAACACTTTCTGTTCAAACATTTTAACCACAGGGTAGTGAGGTGGTTGAAAAGTGAATTTTCTAAACCTGAAATTACATTCAGAAACAATCTTTTCACTTTTTTTTTTTGATTATTATAATATTTCAAGTTTAACATTCGACAAAAACTTTTAAAATCCATTACAGTAGAATAATGTGAGACAAAAAAATGAAGGAACGTACCCCAAACCTTTATTTAATAATTCAGGTTCACCAGCCATTAAATCCCATGATGTTTGACTAACCACCAAATCATCATCAATTTCAATTACATTAATGTCCTAAAAATTTTTGTTTGCCCACCTGTGCTTTTTACTAACCCTTCTAAAGAGTTCCCTTTCATTTTAGTTATTTTATTCAATGGTGAATTGGAATCAATACTATCACCTACTTCAGTCTCTGTATCTGTATTTGAAGTAGAAAAATCTAACACACTCAACTCTGTTGTACTAGTAGTTGTGGACTGTTTCAAAATAGAGAGACCTTGTTTACACTTTGGTTTATGCCTCTTTTCACCTTCTGCAAAATGTACTGCACGCTTCATAGACTTCCAAGTATACATTGTATTATTTTGAAAATCCCCAGATCATAGTTATATTTCTTAAGTTTCCTGCTCCTCAGTTCACCTTCATATTCCTTAACTTCCCTCAGGAATTTAGTATACATGCCCTCATAGCCACTACTTCCTATGAACACCTGTAAAATTTTGAAACTTTCATTGATCGATTTATTAATAGAAACAATCTGATGGTGATAATATTCATTTAAAAGTTCAAGAAACATAAGTGAGGGTGTCCATTTTACCACCTGCCATGTCTGCAAAAAATTACTGTCATCTGCTCCAACTCCGGGTTCTACATAAACCTGAAGGCCACGCGGTGATATTTCTGCATCAACATATGCCCTCAAAAGTTTAATGTGTCAAATAGTAGCTCAAAACTTCTTAGTGTTAATCATAAAACAGATTAAATCATCCGTATTACCAGATAAATTGTTAAGAAATGAACGTAAATCATAGCCGTCCACCATCCTACTGTTCAACTTACTAGGTTCACAAAAATTTGTATAACTCCATGACCAGTACTCAACATACGCACGTGTATATATATATATATATATATATATATATATATATATATATATAAAAATAGATAGATATAGATATATATATATATATATACATAGATATATTTATATATATATATATATATATATATATATATATATATATATATATATATATCTATGTGTATATATATATATATATATATATATATATATATATATATATATATACATATACACACACTCACACACACACACACACACACACACACACACACACACCGATGCTAGTTGCCTGGTCACATGGCTGTTTTCAGTCACAACATACTCCAAGATGATGACATTAAACAAAAGCTTAGACGCGTGCCAGAATGTTATAAGAGAAAACAGTACAGTACAGTGGCAGCTGGTGACTTCAAATCACAGGGGGGCTGCAGGAGACAGCTGAATGGGTGGGGTCAAGGGGAAGGGGTGTGGTCAACTAGAAAGGAGAGGAGCTATGCTCAAAACCACAAAAACTAACTAATTAAATACGCTGCCCTGGGTGGCAAACCATCATTATGAAAGTCCAATCAAAACAAAAATAAGTGTAGAAGAATAAAAATATTTCAATGCATTGGCTGCATGACAGCTTACTTAATATCTAGATGGAAACAAAAGGTTGTGAGGCATGAAAAAATAAATTAGTTTTTAAATACATTACTGGAATGCCAGTCAAAATCAAGTATAAGAAAAACCAAAAGCACTCAACTCAAACCACTTCTCCTTGCACTGCAGTTCTAATTATAATTTATATTCAGCTTTATTAAAGTACCAAGTAACATGCTGAAAGCAGAAATCTCTGTGATGCCCCCACTTGTAAAAATGTTTCTTATCCAAAAAAGACCTGCTGCCTGACAACTTGTTTCATGGGGAAAACATGATCAAAGTAAAAAATAAAAAGCAAACAAGAAACAAACTCAAGATACATTGCTTAAAGGATTACTGTACAGGTTATGGACCACATATGATTGGCATTCTGTTTAGTTTATGGGTAAAGTCTGTAGAGATGACTGGAAGTCTCCAACAAGTGTAATGAGCTTTTTAAAATAATGGAATCCTGTCCTTTAATACCCAAGGCTTATACATTATCTAGTCAAGTATTCTCTACATGGCAACAGAAAGGCTTTCAATGTTGACTATTCTTTAACAGTATGCTTATTAAAGCTTACTTGCATCTTGCAGTCTCAGCCAAGCTTACCTGATGGTCATTAATGTATTGCTACTTAAACACAGAGCAACAGGCACTTTGAGTAATAAGCATAAATCAACAGTACAAAAAATATGCAGAAACCAGACCATTCTGTAAAAATCAAGGACAGATGAAAAGCCACTCTAGTACTTGTGTCTACCTTGGATGGGTGGGATTCTCTGCACATTTACACTGCATAACTACTCCTTGCCTTGCTTTGACACATCCAGAGTCACTACATGGGGGAGTGGGGTGCAACAAGTATGTCACAGTTTGAAATGTCTCTGGCTGACTTGTAATGGCCCTGACACATTTGTCATACCTCTCCACCTCAGAGCAAGAAATCTGGACAAAGCCATACGAAGAAATGGGACAGAGGCCCAAAAATAAGGACAATTTTTTAAATATTGCTCTTATAAACTTAGAAAGCTAATAGAGGTCTTGCATTAGTATGAATTTTCTGAATGGTATGAAATCTGAAACTCAAATGTCTGTCATTATTTTCTAACTTCAGTCTTTAATTATTTGTCACTAATTTGCCAAAAAAACACAATTTTATGAAAAATGGACCAAAAATGTGATGTAAAAATATAAAATAGCAGCACAATACAGCTAGGAACCTGTCAAAGAAGGGACACTTTAATATTAGTTCTGCTAACTTGATCAGCTGACAAAATAAAATAATCTACATGCATTTCTGAAATAAAAGTAATCTGATTATTACAGTTATTTCTTAATTATAAACCCTCCATGTTTTCTTCCAAAATTGCTATTTTGTGGAGGGATCATTAGGGGAAGAGCAACATTTTGAGCCAAAATCAGGGACAGTTGAGAGGTTTGGCTATGCCTAATTCTATAAAGCAATTTATTTGCATGTACCTCTCAACCTGTTAATGCAATAAATCTGGACAAGGCCAAATATATTGAGGGAACATATAAACAGTACTAAAATTGCTCTTGTATAAACTGGAACAGTTGATAGAACAGGTCTTATTTTAGCATGCATTTTTCTGAAGGTTATAAAGTCTGAAACTAGTGTGTCATTATTTAGTGACTTAATTCCTAAATGATTTGCCAGAAAACCACCAATTTTGAGGAACAAACCAAAAATAAGAAGCAAAAAATCTATTCATTCTTTGAAAATCTGGACAGTTGGGAGGTATAGTTCAGCTGGGGCTGTCCGCCCTTCCCCCTCACAAAACCATGGTCGAATGGAGCCTCCCCCTGCAGCCATTCCAATGATCCATTACTTTGCTATTTCACATCATTTACCATAAACACTAATATGCATACTGATTTACTTCTATGATGATTTGAACTTCATTTGAAAGTTTTATTTTGCATTTTACAGCACAAACACTAAGACATCTGCTAAACAAACTTGGCATTAAAACTTCTCTGTCCTTGAAACTCACATTCATTGAAACAACATTAAAACCCACATTCAAAGAAAAATACATTTTACCCGTGGCAGATAAAAATTAATTCTGGGCTGCTATTAAATCATAGTCCCCTTGCATATGAAACATACATGTGCTCTTTGATACACCTTCCTATTGCTTTGAACATTTTTCCAGTAAACAATGAAACAAAACTGCCCAATTCAGAACATTTCCATCATAAAAGTATACTCAAACTTCTACAGTCCACTATTATCAGCAAATATGCACAATTCTACAGTCCACCATTATCAGTAAATAATATGCACAATCTCTGAAGTAGTAAAAAAGTCATCTAAATAATTCCACGTTAAATAAATCTGTAACTAATGAAGATGTTGCTGCTAGCAATCACCTTTATATTTCATGGCTTCACCGAAAAATAAAGTGTCTGATGCCCCTGAGGAATAAATTGCCTAAATTACATTAAAAATAAGCTAGTAATATTGCAATAGGAAATGGATGGCAAACTGATAACAGGCTCTTAGTTAGTATCCTAACTTTCAGTACAGCAGCATTTACCCCTTATGGGAGTAGAACCAACAACCTTCTGCATTAAAAGCAAGTACACAACCTGTTGTGCTATTAGCAATGTGAGCCAACTTAGCATAATCAGCACTAAACTTCTCTTCCCCTGCAGCTCTCAGCTCCTTGTAAAATCTACGCAATACTCAACTACATCTCAACTTCGCAGCACAAGAAGTCTGGAAAAAGCCAAATTTATTGGGGTGGGTCAAAAGGGCAAAAACCAGGGACACATTAAACATTGCTTGTATAATCTTGGAAAGCTGCTAGAATAAAATGCTGTGTTACCACCATACATTTTACTGCCAAGGTCCCTGTGCAAAACAGTCAGAGCAACATACCACTACGCCAAATCAGCTGCTTTGTGAAAGAGAGGAAGACTGAAACTTAAATGGCTATCATTTAATGAATTCAGTTCTCACCATAGCTGTCAACCTCTTAGCACAAAACACCTGGACAAACCCAGTAATGAGGGAATACATCCCTCAAACATATTCAATGAATTCAGTTCTTGCCATAGCTGTCAACCTTAGCACAAAAAACCTGGACAAAGCCAATAACAGGGTATTACAGTCCCAAAAATAAGGGCAAATTTCAAATAGTCATAAACTTAAAAAATTGCTATAATAAAAGGTTGTGTTACTATATATTTATTGCTAGAATAAAAAGTTGTTTTACTATGTATTTTCTGAAGAATATGAAGTCTGAAATTCAAATGCCTGTCAATTTTACTTCTGACTGAACAAAAACAATTTTCAGCAGAGGCCCAGGGAGAAATACTGTAGACACATGTCTTTGTAAAATGGCAGGACACCAGAGCAAATCCACACAGACACAGGGAAAAGATGCAGACTCTACACAGAAGGCACCTCAGCCAAGAATCAAACCAGAAAACCTATAGCTGTGAGGCAATAATACTGCCACTGCACCATCAAATATGTAAGAAAATAAACATTCAGAAACCTGAAGTCTGAAATTTAAATGCCTGTCAATTTGTTAATCAGGACAGTCTGACTTGGAACAAAAAAAAAACAATTCTCAGCAGAGGCCCAGGAAGAAATAATGCAGACATGTCTTTGTAACATGGGAGGACACAAAAGCAAACCCACACAAACACAGGGAGAAGATACAGACCCCACCATAAACAAGGCACCCCAGCCAAGAACCAAACCCAAGAACCTACAGCTGTGAGGCATCAATGCTACCACTGCACCATCAAATTTCAAGCATTGCAGTATTTAAAAACCACAGATATTATGAGGAATAGATCAGATCAAATATGAGGCAAAAATCTGCAAGGTGGTGGGTAGGGAATTCAGGTCTTTAACACCTGCATACAAGGTACAGGGTTCAAGCCTGAGGTATTCCCTACCACACCACCATGAGTCTAATCACCAGTACATCCCACCTGAGGCATTTACACACACACACACACACACACACTGTAGTAAATCCAAATCCCTGTCTGCAAAACCACCATACATCCAGTAAGTAAATCCTGATGAGACTGCAGCAGAAATCCTGTGCAAATCTGTCCCTGCCCGTCACAAGATCTTCCCCTGCAGCAAACTCCAATCCAATCCTGACTGCTGACATTGCAGTCCAACCCCGACGTGTTTCCCCAGGCAGTCTAAAACTGCATAGACTTGTGGGAGTGCTCCTGTCCATGATTCTCAATCAGGACTGCTGTGTGCATGCTCCATGCGCTAGACTGTCTCAGCAGCAGTGCGCATGCATGAAATTTAAAATATTTTTTTCTTTTTAGTTTTTATTTTATCAGTAGTTTGAAGTTGAGGGGGCTGCAGTCCGGCAGTCCGATAGCACAGGCCACCCCTGGTACAGTATGATAAAAAGTAAAATTGCAAAGAAATGAAAAACACTAAAAGCTGAGCAATGACCCTTTTAGAAGGCATCAGCAAAAAAAAAAAATGTTCTTGAGAAAGATGCTGAGGAAAGAAATATCCATGAAAAGTCAATGACAAAAACTGCTCTTTACTGCAGAGTAAGCACGTTTGTCATAAAAAGAAGTCTTAGAGATTTCCCCAAACTAGAAGTCCAGTGAATGTAATACTGTACATTGAGAGAAGCGTGGCACTAAACAGTTCAGATTATTTAAGTCTCAGTTACATAGCTTAAGTAAACTGTCAACTGTAACCATGATTCTGCATTAATGGAAGCTGGGAGTGTAAATAGTTTTGCAGTGCTATTTGTGTAGAAAATGCTGATGAAACATACATTTTCATGCCAATTATTTAAAATATTAGTAAAGGCTTTCTAAAACCCACTAATAACCCCCTGACCCTCCTTATCAAACTTAATTGACTATCTAATAAAATGCATATACTTTATTCAAAGAGATTATTACCAATACACTGAGGGTATGTGCCTGCTAAGTGCAAAACAAGCTAACAAAGAAAACAGATGTTAAGCTAACATCAAGCGTTTAACAAAAAAGTGTGATTCTAAGACCTATCTTCCACAAGGCGGTTTCACCTATCACACCATCCTCCACTAGATATACTGTCAGGTCAGGGAGCCATATGGATTAGAGAATATTCCCTTACCTTGAGGTCTGACAGCTTCACAGATAGCATTGCGGCAAGCTTTGCTATTTGTTAACACTGACATTTTTGCTGCATTGCTAAAATATGCGATTAATGCATCTTTGAAAGAACTTTATGCTCCCTGTTTAGACATAGCATTTTACCTGATATCAACTGACAAAACTAAATTTGTGGCAATGGTTCTCATCTCTCTTTTGGATGCACTCACCAGCACTACATGCAATCCAGTGGCATTATCTTTGAGGCATACAGCTGCTTCTCTTCCATACTTCGTAGAAACTTAAAAACAAAATACATTCATACTGTTAATAAAATGCATAACATAAAACAACTTAAAAGAGGCCTACTTTATGCTTACAGTACTTATTAACTTGTCAAGGATTTAAATGTCCCTGGAAATGTTCCTTCTCATAAATGTATCTTGGTCACTCTGCTTGTTAACTTGTTATGGAAAATAAGACTCCCTAGAAATGGTTCCTATCAAAAATACTTCATTCTGTGATGTTCAAAATACCATGTCTAATTGTGAAAAGCCTGTAACGTTGTATAACTGCACATGAAGAAGTGTACTGTTGGCACAAGCAAAGGGGTTGTTGCCATTAGGTAATTTTCTAATTGAAAAATATTATATTGGTTTTGCTGCCAGATGGAGTATTTACAAGTGGAGTGAAGCATTTTCTTGGCATATCCTGAACTGGCTTTCACTATGAAAGTACTAAATTCATTGCATCATGCTCTGATGGCAGTAACTTTGTATAACTGTCTGCTCTTGGCATTTTTCATCTTGTCTAGACTCAAGATCCACATAAACTTGTTATACTAAGAGTATCGACCTTAGGTCTGTAACATTTCTCTATAGCCTTTGACAGAAAATAATTATGAATCAAAAGAACCAGAAGAGGATTCTTTAGTTGGCTGTCGAAAATCTTGTAGAACAGACAGTCCTCTGGAAGAAATACTGTCTTTTTATGAAGAAGATTAGATTCCAGGAATTGAAATTAAAGAGGTTATGGCCATTTGTTTTATAATCAGCAGCAATTAAAGAACATTTGGTTTCCAAAATATCAAGAATATCTTTTAAGTATGCATCAAATAAGATGCATAATGTAAGACAGCTTATGTCACGTGATGACAAATATTTTGTAACTGTTAACATCTGTAAGACAATTCCTTTTCTCTCTCTCTCTTTTTAACTTGTATACCATTCCCTGTAAGCACCTTAGGCAAAAAACAAAACAAAAAAATACTTACCTTTTGAAGATGCTGTGAATAGGATTCACTTAACAGTCAGGTATTTTAATCACTTTTTGCATACTTGGCATTGGATGCAATGACTGTTATGTATTATTTACTTAAGGTTATGCCATTTAGCATTTGATTGTCCATATGAAGCAATATTCCTTGGTAAACAGGCCAGGTTAGAGGATCCTCAGGACCTGTCAGCAAGAGAAGGACAGAGTGTGAGGGACATTGCTTTGACTAATACAAAACTCATGGCAAAGAAAATATAAGGGGAAGTGAACTTCCTAGTGAGATGCATCCATCTCAAAGCTGATTAAATTTAGTTCAGGCCTGCAAGATGTTAATCACACTAGGACCCTCCCCCCCCCTAAAATAAGTTTATACAATTATGTGCAAATGCTGTTCTGGTTACAGCTGTACTTAAATATGTGTAAATGACATATGATCACTTCACTTGACTGGAAGAAAGATAAAATGCTCACCCTACCCATTTTGGTGTTGATTAACATTTAGAGAAAATTTCTACTACCTACCTTCCCATCCTTGTCCTCACTACCACAGTCTCGTTCTCAGTCACAGAATGCACAAATCTAGACAAACAAAACCTTAATGAGGAACTGCACCTCTTGCATCAGTTGCAGCACAGATGGCAGTAAAGTAGTACATATCTAATATCATGCAGTAACACAGGGATGCAGGACAGAAGTACATTAGGTTGGTTGCATTCCCTTACACAAGATTGGTCTATTACCACAGAGAATCAGCCAATAACGCCACACCAGTGGAATGATTTAGGATTATGTTGGTAAGGAGCTCATTCCTGGCAGCCAATCACTGCATACCAGTGGAATGCTTTAGGATTATATTGATAAGGAACTCATTCCTGGCAACCAATCACTAAACAGCAATAAAATGATTTAGGATTATATTGGTAAGTATCTCATTTCTCTTTGTATAAAACTGGCCCATTAAAAAAACTAATCTCTGGTATAAGCATCAGATATTCCCCTCCATAGCTTTCTATTTTGCTTTGCAGACACATAGAACATCCTGAGAAATAACACATCTTCCGTTTTATTTATTAATTTATTTGTTTGTTTTTGGCAGTATTTGCTCTAGAAAACATAAAAATAAGCAAGACTCCAGATGTTAATGATAAATAATTAATGGTTCTGAATTATGCTCTAACAATTTGGATTACAAACAAAACAGCTTCACTTGTGTTTGTGTGATTTCATATCCTGGCATTTCCTACTTGTTATAAAGAGACTCCCCCAGGATTCATGAAGCTTGCGCCAGGCGCAGGCATAGCGTAGGTGGTATAATGCCAAACATGGCTGCCGAGTGATTCAGGTACGATCCAATTCCACGTGCACTACCGGCGTACGCCAGATCTGCGCAGCCCTCAGCTTAGGTATGCTAATCACCCCATGCGCAGTGCCGCACCATGCAACTGAAGGTACATAGTGATTCATGAAGTGGTGCAGGCATAGCATAAGCCCACAGAAATGTAAACCAAAAAACACGGTTTACATTTTTCCAAACAGAACATCGGAGCTATGAAATCGGACCAGACTCATGTATTACAAAGTTAACATATGCCAATGGCTAAATATACAGCCAATGGCATAAGAAAAGATGCACAACACCTAAAAAACAACATTTAATGTCAAGTCCACAGTAACATAAAGTACAACCGCAGGGCATGTGTTAGCAAATGGGAACACAAGGAAAATATATACAAATGTCATAAAATCGCAATGTAATACAAATCATGATTTCACCATAATACTCAATGGTATGCATGGTACACCACAACCAAGCTGCAAGGGTTGCTAAGGGTCTGTGACAGTGTCCGCGGTAACTAGGATTT